>NW_012116722.1:331808-340633 GCF_000951035.1 Colobus angolensis palliatus
AAATGCAAATCAAAACCACAATGAGATACCATCTCACATCAGTTAGAATGGCAATCATTAAAAAGTCAGGAAACAACAGGTGCTGGAGAAGATGTGGAGAGATAGGAGTGCTTTTACACTGTTGGTGGGAGTGTAAACCAGTTTAACCATTGTGGAAGACAGTGTGGCGATTCCTCAAGGATATAGAAATAGAAATACCATTTGACCCAGCCATCTCATTACTGGGTATATACCCAAAGGATTATAAATAATGCTATAAATGTGCTATAAAGACCCATGCACATGTATGTTTATTGCAGCACTGTTCACAATAGCAAAGACTTGGAACCAACCCAAATGTCCATCAATGATAGACTGAGTTAAGAAAATGTGGCACATATACACTGTGGAATACTATGCAACCATAAAAAAGGATGAGTTCATGTCCTTTGTAGCAACATGGATGAAGCTAGAAACCATCATTCTGAGCAAACTGTCACATGTTCTCACTCACAGGTGGGAACTGAACAATGAGAACACTTGGACACAGGGTGGGGAACATAACACACCAGGGCATGTCATGGGGTGGGGGGAGTGGGGAGGGATAGCATTAGGAGATACACCTAATGTAAATGACGACTTGATGGGTGCAGCACACCAACATGGCACATGTATACATATGTAACAAACCCACACGTTGTGCACATGTACCCTAGAACTTAAAGTATTTAAAAAAAGAAAAACAATAGAATCATGATGAGTAACAATTTATGTAATCTTTGTGATGAGTTCAGGTCATGACCTGGTCCATGGTATGGGCTTAACAAATACTTGCTATTATCATTTTCCCAAATCCCAGCCAGACCAATTGCCAGATGATGAATCACATAAGAGAAGACTTTAAAGATAAAATGTTTACACCATTATAAAAATCAATTAAATCATTTCTACTGTAAAGGAAAATACTAATTTGGGGGTCATAAGAGCCAACATGGTGTAATAGAAAAAGAACATGAGATACGAAGGCAGCCTAATTCCAGGTTTTGTCAGAAAAATATATTTTCTAGATTCCCTTTTTTTTTAATATGGAGTCTCACTCTGTCTCCCAGGCTGGAGTGCAGCACGATCTCAGTTCACTGCAACCTCCACCTCCTGGGTTCACCGATTCTCCTGCCTCAGCCTCCCAAGTAGCTAGGCCTACAGGCAGGCACCACCACACTCAGCTATTTTTTGTATTTTTTGTAGAGACAGGGTTTTGCCATGTTGCTCAGGCTGGTCTCAAACTCCTGAGCTCAAGTGCTCTACCAGCCTCTGCCTCCCAAAGTGCTGAGATTAGAGGCGTGAGCCACCATGCATGGCCCTATTTTCTAGATCGTTTTCAAGCCCATTTTGTAGATCAAGAAATAAGCCAGCCAACCAAAATAAAATTCACTAATTCCATTTATAAATGTAGTCACCAAGAATTCCTTGCAGCATGCTCTGGCATGTAGGTCATTTTTCCACCCCAGCTATTTCCACAGGGTCTGTACTAAGAATTGGCCCTTCCATCTACAGCAGTTTGTGTGGTAGGATATTCCTGAAACCAAGGAACTTCACATTCCTCGCTGTCAAAAAACACATAGAAAGACTTATGTCTACTGCCCTGAGACACATGAATCTGAATCCCCAGGGTGGAACAGTGGCAAGGTTTGGGTAAAGGTGAAAGTAGAGTGGGTTTTTCCCACCTCCCCCTGGGGCAATCATGTGATTAGAGGGAAGCCCTGTTTCATTCCCATGAGCCTTCCTGGGCTTCTCCAGAGCAAGAAGGGGGTGGATTGATCCAATAGATGGTCTAATAGAAGGACAAAGCAATCCTGTAACTAGGACTACATGTGCTAAGGGTGATAAAGAAGACATAGCCAGACCTCGAGGGCAGTATGTGATGCCAGTGGGGGATGCAAGATGTAGCTAGTCACCTTGATCACTGGAGAGCAAAGGTCATGATCTGCCAGAACCACAGATGCCACTGAGGAAAGTAATAGATAAGAGATATTCTCTAGAGACCAGAGGGTCAGAGGGCATTCTGAGGACCATCCTTGGCTCCAAAAGCCCCCAAATTTGTCATTGACAAAGGCCATGTGGCTACCTCTCCTTCATACAGGCAGATGTCATCTCGGACTGGATCAGGAGCAAAGCAGGAGGAGAAAGAAACCAGAAAGACTGAGATTTATCCAAGAGACCGTATTACTGAATCAGGAAGACTTTATTGGGATTTCACTAAATTACTGAGTCAATATTCAACTGTATTGAGCTTCTAATCCTCAATGGGACTAGAGCTTGAGGGAAAAGCTATAAACAAAAATAATTATAAGGAAGCTGCATCTTTCCTTGCACATTTGAGTGCAGTGTGAGAAAATATGTGACCCTGCAACTTAAGGGAAGGAGTGTTTCTATTTTTGCTGACTTCATGGCTTTTATTACCCCAGGCACATACTCAAGGCCTCTTCTGATTTTCTCCCACACTGAGCCTTGAAACCATGCCATGTCCTCATATTGGTTGCTAAATCATTTTTCTCCCATCGGTAGTCTAAACTTCTCCAAGAAGTCTTCCTAAACCATCAAAGAGCTTACACATTCCCCAATTCGGTCTTCTCCAACTTACAAGTTCCTTCTATGCTATTCTCCAGCTTTTTACTTACCTCGGGAATCCTAATACCTAACAACAGTAAAGTGTCTAATTTCTGCTTTTTTTCTACATATTTTATTCTAATGTAAATGGCAAGTTTATAGAAGGCAGAGTTTAGATGCTTTTATTCATTGCTTTATGCAATTCGTCAGACCGGTAAGTGTTTTTAATGGCCGTGGTTGACAGAGTTAAATTATTTTATTATGAAATAATGTTTCTGTGAAATGGAGCATTTCTCTTTATTTGCTGCAACAGGAGGATACTTGAAATATAGTTCAGTAAAATCTTGCAGCTTTTTCACCATTAACAGATGACTTCTGACCCAGCACCCAATGTATTTATGATAGTCATTGAATTCAGTGTACTTACAATTGGTCCATTTTTGTCAACAAATCCAATACAAGTTGGTTTTACTATTGTATTGGGGTTGAATTTGTTATTAAATAAATTTTTTCAAGTCTGAGCCAATTACTTCCTCAGATTGTTCAGATTAGACCATGTGTCTAATGTTTAGTAGTAATTGATAAATTATCTGGCAATTTCAGGAATGTATATTTTTGATCTACAGAATTATCCTAAAGTCAAGAAAGAGGATAGAGGACACTAAGATTTATTGAGTATCTGCTAAGTGCCAGAAACCTTCACTGATCATTGATATCTTATCCAATTTAATTTTTAGAAGATTCATTTATTCATTCATTCATTCATTCCCTGCTTTGATTGACTATTAGTGTCTATAAAGTGCCTGTATATCAGGCTCTGAGGATACAGAAGTGACCTAGATGGGTTTGGTGCCTTCCTTTATGAACTTGCAATCTAGCTAGGAAAACAGCTGTAAAACACATCATCAATGATAATAGAATGTGCTGATGGCTAAGTGGGGAACGAATTGATTGTGTATAGGAGGAGAATCTAACTTAGACCAGCAGCTTAAGGAAGGCTTCCCTGAGGTGATAAAGATTAAGCAGACCGGGCACAGGAGCTGGCTTAACCAGGTGAGGATGTTAAAAGGGCTTGATGTCAAGGGAACTACATGTGGGAAGGCCTAGCTACGAAAGAGCTAGTTAGTGATGTTATCTTCAAAAAGCTGAAAGAAGTAGGGTATGACTGGAACCAGGAGAATTAAGGGGAGAATGATGGCTGATGAAGCCAAAGTGAGGAGGAGAGCAGAGGCTGTGCTGGGCTTTGGAGGCCATATGAAGGGGTGGGGATGAGGGCTGTATCCCAAGAGTAAACAGGACACTGCAGGATTTAATTAGAGGAGAGTGGCATCTTCAGAGTTGGTGTTGTTCTTAAGTTGATCTAGTTACAGTAAGGAAAATCTAAAGAAAGCAAGCCTGGGTGTGTGTTTGGAGGGCCTCCTTGCAATAGGCCAATAAGAAAAGGCAATAGCATGGACCAGGGTGACAGCAGTGAAAATGGGAAAAGTTAGGTGAATCAAGATATACATAAGAGGTAGAACTGACTAGAGTTGGTGGCTTAATGAATGTGGGGATAGTGGCAGAGGGGATGGCCTAGGATGACTCCCTGGTGGCTTTCACAAAGATGAGAGGAGGAAAATGATTTGGAGAGAAGGTGATGAGATCAATATGGATGTGCTGAGTGTAAGTTGTCTAAGAGACTTGCCTAAGAGGTGACTATATTCTTGACTCCAGATCTCAAGAAAATGCTCTTCCCTGGGGTAAGAGATAGATTTGGGCACTCATGGTACAGAGATAGCAATTGAATCCATGAAAATAGATAGAGGATCTCATGTGGGGAGACATGTGAAAGGAGGGAAACAAGGACCAAAGACACAGGCCTACAGGATACCAGCATTTAAGGGGCAGATAGAGGAGGCAAAGTTAATCATTTCCAGTTCTATATGAGGACTGAATGGAGACTAAGATCACTTAATTTATTTCACTGATTAATAGGAAAGTCAGAATTCAGATCCAAATCCCACCACTTTCCCAAAATCCACCTTTGGATACTTGGTGTTTATGAATTCAAGAGTAATTTATTGAAGGTTTTCTCCGAGGTAGGCCCTCTACTAAGCATCTTACATTTGTTATTTTATGTATTGTCAGAGAAACCCACTTGTAAATTAAGTATTATTATTATTCCCATCATGTGGATGAGGAAATGAAGACCTGGAGAGGTTAACTAAGTTCCCCAAGGTTATGTGATGCGGACGTAGCATAAATTTACACTCACCTCTTTCCCTGCCTATGTCCATGCTTATAACTATTACGATTGTACTAGTTAAGGCAGTGGCTCTCAAACCTGAGCACTCATCAGAACTACCTACAGGGCTTCTTAAAACACAGCACTGGTGCACATCCCCTGAGTTTCTGATTCTGGAGGTAGGTGGGGCCGGAAGTTTGCATTTCTAACTAGTTCCCAGGTAATGCCAATGCGGCTGGTCCAGGGACCGCACTTTGAGAACCACTGAGTTAGGGTCAAGGCAGAACTACAAAAACAACAACAAAACTTCAAAAATATAATGGCTGAAGTGCAATGCCTTTCTTTTCTCTTTCACATGACAGGGTGGTTGGATATGAGGTTATTCTAGAACCTGGGTTCCTTCCACTTTGTGGCTTGCCATCCCCTTGGGCACTGTCCTCCTCAGCCTGGTGGAAACCAGGTCACTGCCTCACTTACATCGCAACCTGTGGAAAAAAGAAAAAAGGACTAGAGCAAGCCAATTCCTGCTAAACCAGGGACACTGAAGTTGCACCCTTTACATTCACACATATTACAATGTGAAAACTGAATCACAAGGCTGAACAGCCACACACCCAGCTGACCCACAGCTGGGAACCTGCCACAATCATATGCTGCCATCATCAGCTTTTTATTGGTAAAATAATCATCACATATAAGTTAGTTAACTCATGCCAAATTATTAACATTCAAATACAGCATAAAATGTGTCACATGGAATTTTATTCAAATATACTCTTGATTTACCTAATTCTATAATCTCTAAAACAGAAACAACTCTAATCCCTGCCAGGTACTTCAAGCAAGGTTCAATTTCCACCTGATATAAACTCCACCCAACAAGCTTTTCCCAGCCGTCACAACACTAAGTCTATTTATTAGCATTATGTATACATGCATTATATATAAAGATGTATGGATACATGCAGACATCTATACATATACATAGATATTGATGCAGTTAAGCCTCAGTTTGTCATAACTTGATTTATTGTGCTAATTTAAAGTAACATTCTACATATTTAACACAAAGATGTTCTCTCTGTGTGTTGTAATTCCTGTTTCCCTCCCTCAATCCCAATCAGACAGCATCTTTTCAACACCACTGTTCTCTAATTGTCTTGTAACATCTCAGGTTAGCAACCATAACATTTCTTAAAGAGCAACATTACATTTGCACTACACCCTACAAGTATATTAGCCAAACTTCAATTTTCCATTTTTGCCAAACATCACTTCATACCTTTCCTAAGCCCATGTAAGGCTGCTGTAGGTACTTTCCTATGTGTATCATCTAGGTAAACTTTTGTTTGGATTGTTTTTGCTGGGGGAGAGGGGATTATTTTATTTAATTTTTATTTTAGATTCAGAGGGTACTTGTTATTATGTATTACATGTGTAATGGTGGGGGTTGGGTTTCTAGTGTACCCATCACCCCAGTATTGGACATTGTACCCAGCAGGTGATTTTTCAGCCATCACTCCCCTTCCTCCCAACTTTGGAGTCCCCAGAGTCTATTTTCCCCATCGTTATGTCCATGCGTACTTTTTGTTTAGCTCCCACTTACAAGTAAGAACATGTGGTATTTGGTTTTCTGTGTCTGTGTTAGTTCACTTAGGATAATGGTCTCCAGCTCCATCTGTGTTACTGCAAAGGACATGATTTCTTTCTTTTTTACGGCTTTGTAGTATTCTGGGGTGTATATGTACATTTTCTTTATCCAGTCAACTGTTGGTGGACACATAGGTTGGTTCCATGCCTTTGCTATTGTGAATGGTGTTATGATAAACATATGAATGCACATGTCATTCTGATAGAATGATTTCTTTTCCTTTGGATAGATTACAGAATGGTTTACTGAATTGCTGGGTCAAATGGTAATTCTATTTTTAGTTCTCTGAAAAATCTCCATACTGTTTTCCATAGAGATTGAACTAATTTATCTTCCCACCAACAGTGTATGAGCATTCCCTTTTCTCCACACCCTCGCCAGCATTGTTTGAACTCTTTTGTGTCTCAACAATGCATATGCTTCAGAGATTCCACTTGGTCACTGACTCAGGTGGTGACTTGGGGACACACAGGAAATGGGAGCAATAGGGCAGCAGTAGCTGGCTTCACAGACCACTAAACATCTTTGTTATGCCTTTGAATTTGATTTAAAGTCAAGTTGGAAGTAGGCACATTTAGCATGTAAAAACATGCTGTGTCCCCAGGAAAGCACAATACCCAGCTGGCAAAGATGCTGCCGTGATTTTGGTCCCACCCACCCTGGAGTTACGTCTACAACCAAAAATCCCTATGTTTATTTGCCAACACGCTGCATTTAAAAAAAAAAAAAAAAATGGACACAGTGGCTCACACCTGTAATCCTGGCACTTTGGGAGGCCCAAGGCAGACAGATCACTTGAGGTCAGGAGTTCGAGACCACCCTGGCCAACATGGTAAAACTCTGTCTCTACTAAAAATACACAAAAAATTAGCCAGGTGTGGTGGGGGGGAATGCCTGTAATCCCAGCTATACGGCAGGCTGAGCCAGGAGAATCGCTTGAACCTGGAAGGCAGTGGTTGCAGTGAGCCAAGATGGTGCCACTGCACTCCAGCCTGGGCAACAGAGTGAGACTCCATCTCTAAATTAATTAATTAATTAATTAATTTTAAAAATCAACAGAGGAAGCAGGCAAAGACCAAGAGCTCCCTCTGGCAAAAATGCTGCAGGTACAGTAGTAAAAAGTCATACCAGCCACAGAGGAAATGTGACTTTCTGAGGCAAGTGGATAATTTTTACTTGATGGTGAATCGTTAAAAGTGAACCAGATGATTAAACTTAATGGAACAGCCACATTAAACTGAAATTAGTGAAAACATGCCTCGGGCAGCCTACAACCTTTTATTTGTTGTTGTTTAACTTCTGTCTTTTACAGTGACCATGATGAATGACATCACAAAAGAAAAAATCCAATTAAAATCTAAGTGCTCAATAAACCCCTTATGTCTGGTTTTCACCACCACTTTCACAGGCACTGATGTCTTATGTTTCCTTTTTTTCCCAAGAAAAGAACTGGCCCCAGGGGAGTTTGATGGCAGAGGAGGAGAGTGGGGAGAAAAAGGAGGCTTTGGGAGGTTTCTGCTCCGTGTACTCTGTCAGACCCAGAAAATGCACTTTGGAGGGAGGAAGCGGGAGGGTGTTAAATTGCTTTATTACCAGACAATGCGAAAAGAAGAGATGCATTTTCCCACTAGTTTTCAACTATTGATAAATCAGAATTGTGATCTGCAAAGCAATCCTTGCTCACACTCTTCTTTAACGTCTCCTCTGCCCTTTAACATTGTTTCAGGTGTTTGTTCTATAAGTCATCGAAATGGTCTCGCCTGACAGCTAAAAATAAGTTTCTGATTACTTTTACCTGAATAAATCTTGTGACCAGATGTGGAATTCATCTACTAAGTGTGCAACAATTACATGCTGAAACCGATGAAAGAATTGGTGGAGGAGAGTGTGTAATCTGGTGGAATGTAGAATATGATAAATCACATGTAAAGATAGCAATTACCCCCCACCACCCAGTTAAAGAATACTGGCTTTTGATCACAGATTTTACCTTAGAGATACCATGTGTCTGTAAAATTGGGTTTTCAAAGTCTTCAAAACAAAGTTCTCAAAGTCAAAATAGGAGAAAAAACAAGCTGATTATAAACTAAGAGTTAATAACGGTAGCACTGGCTTAAATTTGGGAGGCACTTTGTAATTTATAAGACCCATATTATGCTTTTATTGCATGTTTACATGGTGGTTAATGTACTATTTGCATGTGGTCTTCAATTAGATCTTCACAACAGCCTCACCGTGTAGCTCTTATTATCCTCATTTTACAGATGAGAATCCTGGCTGAAGGAGGTTAATTGACTCTGCTGTGGTCTTACACTTGCTGAGTGAAAAAGAATGAACGTGGCTCAATGCCTAGGACCGTGCCGC
>NW_012116722.1:340683-351847 GCF_000951035.1 Colobus angolensis palliatus
CCCCCCCCCGCACTGTGCCAGGCTGCTGACCACAGCTGCTCTAGAGCAAGGATCCGCCAAGTGGTGACATTGGTTTCCTTACTCATGGGTTAATGAAATAGCTTTTTAAGAGCCTCTTCAGTCATTCAGATTTGATGATGAGAGTTAAACTTTCCCCAGTGGCTTTTTGTGTGTCATGATGGTTTCAGCATTTCCTTAGCATATCCCATCACTCAAATCATGGGATGCTCTTGTTTTACATTTCTGATTGCATTTATCTCACTTAATTTCCTCCCCATTCGAATTTATCTTCCATTATTTCTGCCGAATTGCTTTCAAGGCTACTAATTATATGAATAATATTCTCCTCCCCAAACACCACGATTAACTAGCTTTAGCTGTGTTACATTAAACACAGTTTCCCTACCTCTAAAAATGAGGAAGTTGCACCAAATAATCTATAAAGCCTCTTCCTGCGCTCAAGAGTTAATCTTCAGATTCTTTTCCCATTAGCTGTGTGATTTTGGAAACACAGCATGCACCGGATTCTCGGTTTTCTTGACTCTACAGTGATGGATTTTTAAATTAGTTCATGTTTCCCAAAGTATCTTTTTTGGAAAACTGGTATGGGGAATATCCACATAAGTTATACCCAAAAAGGATTCTTTCAACAAGAAAGGTAAACTAGATTACACAGAATCAAATATAGTTTCAAACTGCAGACACTCAGAGCCTCTGACATGTTAACAGTGACTCTAAAAAAGAGGCCATATATAAAGTATTTCTTTCCCTCAGCACTTCCTGGAAATGACATTCCACGGAATACAGTTTTAGACTGGGTTAGATGATTTTTAAAGTCTTTTTTTGCCCTAAGAGTCTATTTTCAAATGTGTAATGCTTCTCCGAGCATTTTGTGCAGTATTAATCAACAGGAGAAAGACTTGGCGTAGCTGTTGATGCTGTTGTTGTAGCATAGCCTGTACTCTGTTTAGGCAGAGTTGAAACAAGGTAGAGAGTAGCAGCCTTCCCACGAAGACTAACTTCTCTATATACCATGGATGCTTAAAACTCTGGGAGTTTATAAATAGTCCTCCTCAATAAAAAGCACTTTTTGAAAATTTGCAAATAAGATTAAATTATCTGAAAACCTACAGACTGAATTTTTATATATATATATATGTGTGTGTGTGTGTATGTATATGTATATGTGTGTGTATATATATGTCCTATAGACCTATAGTTAGGTCTAGGTACCATCTAAAGGTATCATCTAACCTTTTGCTGGGTGGGGAAAAGGGAATTTAGGAAACAATAGGAAATCAGCACTGTGGATATAATCTCTGGGAAAGGAAAAATGAATAAGAATCCTACTTATCCAAGTTAGGATTCTCATCTTCTATTTCCATGGTATCCTTAGTATTCATTTAATTCCACCTTTTACCCAAACCCATTTCACCGACAGTTAGTCATCAGAATCTCTGCTTGATTACCTTTAGGAGCAGGGAACTCACTACTCATAAGACTATTTCAGTTTTAGGTTGGCTCAAATTATTACAAGGTCCTTTCCTATCTTATACTAAAGTCTAAATGTGAACTGTTACTGTTCCAAGTGACCTGTAAATTATCTAGTCAGGTGATTTTCAAGGTATTGCCCGTGGCAGCACTTAGGATATTTCTCAAATGCTTTGAGTTGAATTTCATAAACAAATAAATAAATAAACATCACATCTTCCCAGAAAAAAAGGATTATAATCTCCATTACTAAAGACTCAAGGAAGTTGCCAAGCTTCCCTAAATTCATGAAGATAATAAATGTAAAGTAGAAATAGAATATACCCAAGTCTCTCTGATTCAAAAATCAAAGTCCTTTTCTCAACAGGATATTGCTTCTCTAATATGTTTGTGTACATGCAAGTGAGGACAAGAGTGTATTAGTGGAATGTGAAAGCTATAGTGAAAAATAGGAAACTCGTGAAAAGAGTTTCATTCCGGCCATCCTAATACATCCTCGGCCACCTTGCTATTGCTCTTGCCTTTTGTTTTCCTTTCTTCAAAATAAAGATTACAAAATTCTCTCCCAAACTCTGTTCCAGGTCTGAAAAATTCTATGATTATAAGGAAACATGTGCATTAATGCATGGTATTTACCATTGAGAGGTTATGTAAATAGTAAAAACAAAACAAAACAAAACAAAAAAACCTGTACACCTTAGAAAGGATTGAATAAAAGTTAACATAGCATGCACCAAAAAGACAAAAACAGTTTAGAACCACATGCTTGACTTTTACTTTCTTTAATTTTTTTTTTTCTACACTAGTTACATTCAGACCAGGATAGAGGAGATGGATCACTTAAATATATCCTTTCAGGAGATGGAGCAGGAGATCTCTTCATTATTAATGAAAACACAGGCGACATACAGGCCACCAAGAGGCTGGACAGGGAAGAAAAACCTGTTTACATCCTTCGAGCTCAAGCTATAAACAGAAGGACAGGGAGACCCGTGGAGCCCGAGTCTGAATTCATCATCAAGATCCATGACATCAACGACAATGAACCAATATTCACCAAGGAGGTTTACACAGCCACTGTCCCCGAAATGTCTGATGTCGGTGAGTGAGACATGACTTCAACCAAAAACTGGCTCTCCCCTGGTGCATCCACTGAGTAAGGAATCCCATGAGCTCAAAGTACTGAAATGCATGAATTTAGATGCTAACTTCTTCAATCCATGTATGCATATGTTTCCTAACATTACTCTAGTCTCATTTTGTTATTATTTTTACAACCACATTTCCTCTAAAGAGGGTCTGAAAAGTGGCAGGGTGGGAGTGGGAGGTCGAAAGAGAGACCATCTCCTTTCTCTCCCGCCCTAAATGCCCATTCTCTTTCTTGGGCTGAAAGATAGCAACCTTCTCCACTTCGCTTAGCCCACATGGGTGTTATGGTCCACGTAACAATCTCCCAAATAGAAAATAAAAACTTAAATTTACAATCCAGTCTAAAAAGTAGTGATAATTGATTTAAGTCACTAGTAACTCTATATTTGGGAAGGAAATTCAAAGAACTTTTTTTAATCCATAAACAATAGGCACATTATGTCTAGGGAGTGGATCCTTTACTACATGGTGGAAATGAAAAGATTTTCATAACATACATAGAGTGAATTAATATTTTATACACAATTCTACTACTTGTTTCAAATAGTGGATTTAATTTGTTTAAATTGAGAGAAGTAAATAGGATTTAAATTAAGAAAAAGAATTCTACTGACATCACTCTTAGCCACATTGAAATACTTCATGGGAGACAGTGACAAATTTTAAACTACTTACATAAAGCATTATTTTTATTTTCACACTGTCAAATTCAAAAGGGCTGAAATTACATAATAACTTTATTATGATTCTGTCAGTTAGATATCAGAGACATTGTAGTTCACAGATCCAAGACATAGAAAATAACCAATCCATGGAAATCATTGTAAAACATCTACATTTTTCTCATGAAGAAATTGCTTCTCTCATTATTTAAAGCCACTTTGTTTTGTTACAAAAAGTGCAAGCCTCGAAAAGCAAAGACGGAGATGATTGGATTTTTTTTCTTCTTCTTCTTCTTCACTGGTTATAGCAGCAATAGAATGGCATTCTTTAAATTTGTTAGGAAAACAGTTTCTCCTCTATGTGGTAAAAGGCAGAAGAATTCATGAAGAATAGTCTCTTCATCAGCATTACTCAGGGCAACTGTAACCAGATATGCAGGTATTGCACTGCACAGTTCTAGGGGGTGCCATTCACTTTTGAAGCCATTATAGAATTAAATTTGTATTACGAACCTTTAGGGGTAGTTGACAGTAATATGTCTTGAGAAAAATAAAAAGGTTTTTTTCAGTTTGCACACAGACACAGTTATGTTGATATTCATCATCCTTAATTGATATCTCATTATTGTGATTATAGAAAGGCATCTTCAAGAAATTCCATAAAGGCAGTGGGACAACAGCATGGGAACAAAAATGGACTTTAGTATCAAACAGAACTGAATTTGAAACTATCTCCACTAAGAACCAGCAGTGTAGCCTTGGGCAAATTATTTGATTTCTCTGATCCTCCAGTTCTGTATCTTGAAAAAATAAATAATAAATGTCAACTCCTAAGGGCTATCATGAGGATTAGATGAGAAAACAGGTGCAGAGCCCCTAGTACAATATCTGGCAATGAATAGACATTTAAAATGTCCAGACATCATATTCTAAAAGCAATCAAATTTTGTGTTAATGTTAAATAAGAACTTGAGTGTTTGTTGACTTGACTTTCACCTTAAAATCATAAGATGTTCTCAGTCTCCCCACCTCCCTTGCCAAATTACAAGGGTGGGTACTCTGTTTTGTGCATCAGCACTATACATTCAGGGCATCCAATCCTAACATACTACAATCTATTTCTTCAATAAGGAAAATTGGCTAGATATTACAAAAGCAATGTAGAATTCCTAATATTCCCCGGATGTAACTTCCCTACCTCTTTCATGGAAAGAGGAACTCCAGCAGTATGCTTACTGGTTATCTGATACAAATAACAAAAAAACAGCCATTAAGTGATCTTAATTAGAGAGACTCTCATCCTTTCGGGAAGTCACAGAGTCCTTTGAGAATCATATAAAATCTATGGAATTTCTCCTCAGTGAAATAGACATGTAGGCATACACATAAAAATTTATGTGGAATTTCAGGGGGTTAGGAATACTTTGAAGATTATTAGGCAACTGTGGTCACTAAAATAAGAGTGCTGATCTGAAATGTAATAGTGTTCTTTGTATATTTAATTATAATAACCTTTTGGAATTACAGATTCCAGATGTTTGTGTTCTGCTGTTCCAATTCATTGATTCTTTATGTAATCCATAACTACAGTCTTTAAGGTTTTAACTGTTTAGAATTATTGGATTTATCATTTAGAATGCTTTTATTGGTAAGTAACTGGAAATCCAACTCAAACTAGTTTAAACAACAACAAATAAGTATTTATTGATCACATTACTTAAGTCAAAAAGTAAAGTAGGCTTCGGACAGGATTTGATCTGAGTTCTAGCTGTTTTTCTGTAATTTTCTATTCTATCCAGCTTTGTCCTCAGGCTGGCATTTCTAAGATCACAAAATAGCTGCTGCAAATGTATATCAGCACATTACAGTCCAAGAAAAAGAGTATCTGTGACAGAATTTCCAGCAAAATCATGAGTGGCCCCTGATTGAACAATTCCTAAACTAATTCCTGTGGACAAAGGAAGCAAGATGCTGATTGACTTTGTCCAGGAGAACTCAAAAGAATCACTAAAGCAAGAGTCTAGTCAAATCCCGCCATTGGAGATGGGTTGGAATCAGTTCCACCCCGAGTCATGATCATTCCCATGCTTCTCTGTAACCTAATCCTTAACAATATTTCTAAATGTTGACTGTATTTCTTTACAGTAAAGAAGCCAATCCTTTTTTACCCAGCATCCTACCAAAGTTTTCGACTTCCTCAGCATGATATTCCTGTACAAAATTAAGATCGTGCTGGTTTTGGTGTGTGTCAAAGATTGACATGAACTCTCGATGTGTTTTCAGTTTATGTTTCTGTCATTACAGGCACATTTGTTGTCCAAGTCACTGCAACAGATGCGGATGATCCAACATATGGGAACAGTGCTAAAGTTGTCTACAGTATTCTACAGGGACAGCCCTATTTTTCAGTTGAATCAGAAACAGGTTAGACTTTTTGATCTTCCTTTTTATAATCTGTAATTTTAATTGACATGCTCAGCTGAGCTAGCATATTTTTTAATACAAATAATCAGTGTGATTGGATTTTCTTGCATACATCCACCAAACACTAATGATATATTTGTAAACATGACATCTGAATCATTGTAATCAAAAAATCTGGCAATGAATCTTTCACCCACCCTTTCTATGGAGTAGATTGAGAAAAATTATGTATTGCCTTAGTTTTCTTCCAGTTTGGGGCAAAGCTAAAAGGTCAACCCCTTTTTGATAGCTATTGGCCTGTTTGCAGATATTCGGAATCTTCTTTTTCTAATTATTTAGTAAGATTGTGTCTCTCTATTCTGCTCTGAAACTAGATGTAGCCATGTGATTTATTTGGTTGAATAAATGTGATAATGATACAAGTCACTTCTTAGTAAAATTTTCAAAGCTAGTATACAATCTGCCACAGTCCTGTCCCTTGCCACAGTTATCATGGAAACCAATGTTGAGATGTAGTCTGTAGCCTGAATGTCTGAGTGGTATGGTGAACCAAGCTACCTGCTTACCTACTCAGAGCCTGAGTGAAAAATAATCTTTAGTTGTATGAAGCCACTCAGATTTTGCATTGTTTGTTATCACATCATCGTCTAGCCCATCCTAACTGATGGAGTCCTAATCAAAGTGAAATGCCATCTGGAATCCTCTTTTCAACATCTCAGTTTTCTGTTTTCTGTATTTTCTCCACAAAGTAGCAACCTATCTTATAATGATTTGTTTTTAGCAAATATCATTTGTATTGTATGGTAAATTCTATGCATATTTTTATCATAATGAGTCAATTTCCTTTTATACATTTTTTAAACATCCATTATTCTTGGTGGAAATCAAAACCTCCCTAAGTTCCCACATCCAGTTGGAAATCTCTGTGTTAAGTGGTGCAATGAACTTGGAAAGAATCCCAAGGAGAAAGAATATGTTGAGTTGAAAAACAATGAGGATGAAAAATTAGAATTATTCAACTTAAAGGACAAAAGGCTAAGGTGATCTCCTGTATTTAAATAGAGAAGTACTATTATTTGGAGAACAGAAAGCAGCTGTACTTTCACTGAAGCCGGGACTATAGGAATAAAATTGATCTGTTGTCTGAAGTATTCTTGTTAAAAATTTTAAAAAAGATATTTTCGCTTCATTAGTTGTTAAGCACTAGAATGTGTTTCTGCAGAAGGTTATAAAGGCTTCTCCAGTGAAATTTGAAAGAAAGTTAATTTAAGCATAAACGTTACATAGAAACTGGGCAAACTTTTAGAACTTCTTTAACTATTTTATAACGACCTAACAACAGAGATAAATTTAACCTAACTTAAAAATTTTGGTTGCCATTGGGGCCAGTTGAACTAAAGTTCACGGTCAGCTTTAGGAATTCTAAAAGGCTAAAAGACCTTGAACCTTAATTCCAAAATTCTCTAGGATCATACAAGATGATCATTATGAGAGAATTGATGTTCTATTTTCTAAAGACCATAGTTTTACAATTTAGAAAATCCTCAGAGCATTCATTATGGTAGGTGTATCTGAGGGGTAATTAGTTAATTCATAATGGGAAACTCAAGAGTCGTTCAAGTATGTGACTTTCCTAACAATTTCCTCATAATTCACCTAAATGTCTTTTATCGAGCAGCTATTGTAGTACACCTTTATACCACAAGTCAGTTTAGATTTTGCTGTGTCATCTTATAACACTTAATATTTGTACATCCATAATGTAATTATAATATTGAGTGTCATATAACCCTTAATAGTCTATACTATTGCAGAATCTGACTTGTACTTATTTCTATTCTCCTTGTATCACAGGCTTCTTTTAACGTATCTATCTCCCCTGTGTGGTTGTAATATCCTTCAGTATAAAGGCTGTATATACTTATTTTTATATCATCATGACATCTGCATAGCATTCTGCATATTGTGGGTGACAGTTTATGTTTGTTTGCATAAATAAGTGATTCCATAAAGTATTCCTGATGCATCCCTTTACACTCTTAAATTTCACATCCACAGGTATCATCAAGACAGCTTTGCTCAACATGGATCGAGAAAACAGGGAGCAGTACCAAGTGGTGATTCAAGCCAAGGATATGGGCGGCCAGATGGGAGGATTATCTGGGACCACCACTGTGAACATCACACTGACTGATGTCAACGACAACCCTCCCCGATTCCCCCAGAGTAGGAACATTTGATTGAATGAGTTTCTTCAATGTGCTTTTATAAAACTTGAACGTTAAGAGTTTTTATTTTTCATTGTCATCATTGTTGTCAAAGTTAGTGGACTTAAGAACTGGTACTTTTATTAAAAAATGAGTTGACAACATGGCATACGCTCAGGAAATGTGAACATTTATGTTCCTGTATTGGTAATTAGCTGAGTGATTTCTGCTGTTGTTGTAAAGCCAACATCATTGTTTCATTTCTCCTTATTAAGAAAACTACCACAGACATAAATCTGCTCATGCAGAACATATGTATACAAGCATGCTGCAATTTGTTAGGAAAAATTTGACTTTATGTTTTGTGAATTTAATCAGGCATGTAATCTCTTTTAAATCCTCACAAAGCTTTGTAAGGGGAGGATTTATCATTTTACTGTTTCTAAAAATACAACTGTGGAAGTAACTAGGTACTTAATCCATTTGTAATCATAAATCGTTTTCTACATTATGGTTAGTTGAGATACCGAAAGTCGTCTCCAAAATCATTAAGTCTCATGATTAGATAAGAAGGACGAAGAAGGAAAAACAACATCCATGAATACCAACTTGGTATCAGAAGTATGCTAAAAATTCTCACAAAAAGCTACCCAAGAGGGAACTGGTTTTAACGTAACTTTTCTTCCAGGAACAAAATCCCTTTGGGACCATGATCTCCTACAAAAACTATCTCAATTATTAAATAGAAAACCCACTCATTCTATCATGGCATTTTAAAAAAACTAATCAGCTAATATGGGCTTCCTTTAGAATAGAGATATACATGAATCAACAGGAAATAGTTTTATTTTCTTTATTTTTTCAAGTTTTTAATCAGAGTTAGCTAAATGCAAAAAGATCAGAGCTAATTAAAGAATATCTGATATAACAAGTTGAAGAAAGGTTCTGTGAGGCCTACCATTTCCTTTACACAGGCCTGAAATGAAAACTATTAGGATCACCAACAGTTTGCCCAAAACCTCCTTTTTAATATGGAGATTCCCTGGGGAAGAATAAGAAAAGGATTCCTGCCCCCCACCCCCACCCCCTACCCTGGAACCACAGGAATTTGTAACTCACCCTGCTCTGCTTAGATAGCCTATGACTTGTTATTGAGCAATATGCCAAGGCAAGGGAGGGGAGAAGATAGAAAGGGGCAGGAGGCCCTAAAAATGGAAGTTGAAAACACTAGAGAAATACTTAACCTGGGGTGCACCAACTCATTCCTGTAATCCCAGAGCTTTGGGAGCCTGAGGGAGGAAGACTGCGTGAGGCCAAGAGTTCAAGACCAGCCGAGGCAACATAGTGAGAACCTGTGTCTACAACAAGTAAAAAGAAATTAGCCAGTCATGATGGTGTGCACCTGCAGTCCCAGCTACTCAGAAAGCTGAGGTGGGAGGATTGCTTGAGCCCAGAAGTTTGAGGGTGCAGTAAGCATGATCATGCCACTGTACTCCAGCCTGAGCAACAGGAGGAAACCCTGTCCGGAAAAAAAAAAAAAAAATACTCTTTTTGAGTTGCATACTTGAGTTAACCTGCTTTATCATTTTACCAAGTATGAACTCATTACTTAGGGGATTACTATTATTGAATGCCTACATTTTAGCAGTGCCATAGACTGTTTAAATTCTTTTCAAATCATTTATATAAATGGTTGACAAAATGTAATGGAAAAGGGTAGAATAAGCTTTGGTTTTACTATTTTATATTTTTGGTGCTAAGTACATCGTGGTCTGGCCAATCTAAACTGTAACTCATATGTAGTCTCTCTAAACTAAGTTTGCAACAGGAGCATATGTAAAAAAAAAAAAAGTTTCTGTTTAGGAAACATAGGTTTCGAATTAGTAATACAAATATAAGTATGGGAGAAACCTATGCATAAAATAATAAAATTTAGGAGTCAAATGAAAAAAAGTAGGAGTTTTATCACTTAATGTATTTACCTATATCTCTAACTCTGCAACTAGGTCCAGCTCCATGTATGAGTAAAAGAATATCTACTTGGATACAGCTTCCAACTTGCTATAATTTCTTTCCACCTCCAGCTATTATTAGCAATGATAGAAAGAACTCTTTTAAAGAATACCTAGTAATTAACTTAAAGTCGCAGTTCAGATTAAATTCTTCTCTACTCTGTTAGATTAAGTTAACAAAGGGCTTGGAAGCCTTCTGTGCCTCCTGTAGCAGTTCAGCTGTTCTCACAATCACACCATAAACTTTGGAGCCTATTTACAGGACGAGAAAAGTGTCCTCCATTTGCAAGGAGACAGGTCATGAAATAGAAGAAACATTCTTAACAACCATGAAAGTAGACATAAGAAGAACAGGCCACCGTTAGTTATTTTGAGGAAAGCACAAATCTACCTGATGGTAGTGTCTTAAAGAACTGTTAGAGAATAGGTTTTGTTTTTATGATAATAGACTGTGGTTAGTGTATGTTTGACTTACATCTGTCTGGTGATTAATAGGTTCATACCAGTTTAAAACTCCTGAATCTTCTCCACCGGGTACACCAATTGGCAGAATCAAAGCCAGCGACGCTGACGTGGGAGAAAATGCTGAAATTGAGTACAGCATCACAGATGGTGAGGGGCTGGATATGTTTGATGTCATCACTGACCAGGAAACCCAGGAAGGGATTATAACTGTCAAAAAGGTAATGCCGCTTCTTAAACACCATACAAAGTGAACCCATTTACCTTTCTCCAGTTCCTAAGTTACCAGGGGCAATTATGTCTCACATAAACATTCCTTTAGATTTTTATTTGACTTATTATTTTCAGAAAATAATGCCAATTCTGGCCAGGCATGGTGGCTCCCGCCTGTAATCCCAGCACTTTCAGAGGCCGAGGCAGGAGGATCTCTTGAGTCCTAGAGTTTGAGGCCAACATGGCAAAACCCATCTCTGTTAAAAATACAAAAATTAGCCAGGCGTGGTGGCAGGTGCCTGGAATCCCAGCTACTCTGGAGACTGAGGCAGGAGGATTGTTTGAGCCTGAGCAGCAGAGGTTGCAGTGAGATCACGCCACTGTACTCCAGCCTAGGTGACAGAGTGAGACTCTGTCTCAAAAAAAAAAGAAAGAAGAAAGAAAGAAAGAGGAAAGAAAGAAAGAAAGAAAGAAAGAAAGAAAGAAAGAAAGAAAGAAAGAAAGAAAGAAAGAAAGAAAGAAAGAAAGAGAGAGAAAGAGAAAG
>NW_012116722.1:351907-384700 GCF_000951035.1 Colobus angolensis palliatus
AAGAAAGAAAGAAAGAAAGAAAGAAAGAAAGAAAGAAAGAAAGAAAGAAAGAAAGAAAGAAAGAAAGAAAAGAAAGGGGGGGAGGGAGAGAAGGAAGGAAGGGAGGAAGGAAGGAAGGAAGGAAGGAAGGAAGGAAGGAGAGGAAGGAAGGAAGGAAGGAAAGGAAGAAAGGAAGGAAGAAAGAAAGTCAATTCTAATGACAATGTGATCTCTTGGGTTGGCTTTCAGGAACCTAAAATGATATGCATTCATGTAATTCTATACATCCAATGAATTTTTATTAGGAACCTCTTAAGTAAATAAGTAATATAAACAAATGATATTCATAAAAATACATTAAGTAAATACTTTAAATGAACAGTAAATAAACAGTGCCAGACACTGCTCTAGGTGCTGGAGGTGCACTGGTACATACAACAAATGTTCTCTGCCCTCATGGTACTTCCAGTCTAGGGGGAAACAGACGAGGAGCCAAGTAAACAAACAAACAAATACATTACTACAAATTGTGATGCATGCTGTGAAGGAGAAGAGTACAGCAAGCAGTGACAAGATTACTTGCATTACAGAAAGAGGATATATAAAGACCACAAGTTTAAATTAAATACCATAACAAATTTAAATTAAATACCATAAATTTCCTGTGACCTCTTTAGCTACTTTTTGGAACACAACAATAAATCTTTTATGTTCTGATTTCTATTTTTTTCCAAAGTACTGATTCATTATTTTATCCCCCAAATTGTCTAGCACCACAGAGTAGTATACAAAAATATGGCAAAAATTAAAAACCAATGAATTGTATGCTTCAAGACTAAAAATATTAATCTTGGTTAACTTTTTATGATTTCACTTTTATCATGTATGGTGTAATATTTTCTCTCTCCTTTAGCATACTATTATCTTTTCTGGTAAATATAAGCATCAGTGGATGTAAATAACAGAGACTTTTTTCCTCCCAAGCTTAGGATTACGTGTCTTAATATCTGAAAACACAATAAAACATGTTTAAGTGACACTCAGACTAATGTTTTAAACTGTAATATAATTAGGAAGCCCATTAGTGTGCATTAACCTTTTTAATTTTCTTGGTGCCTTATCAGATTCGAACTGAAATTTTGCCTAGACGACTAAATCACATTCACTAACATCTTGATTAATTGTGTTTCTAGTGAGCCTTGTCATATTATCATCAAAAACTAAAAGTCAGCAATAAGCATTTGGGTTCAGCATGTCTCCAAAAGCAGAGCTACTTTTCCTAAAGACCCTTGACAACAATGATCATTACTTTCTTTGGCAAATAATTAGCCCAATGCCCTTTTCAGGATACCATATTGACAACAATGATCTTTACTTTCTTTGGCAAATAATTAGCCCAATGCCCTTTTCAGGATACCATTTGGAATATTTCATTACCTCATGCAAAAAAAAAAGAAAAACTTTAATCTATGTTTTTTTGAATGATACCGAGGGATTCACAATGCAAACCTGTGGCTCTCAATTCTGGCTGCACCATAGAATCACTGGGGGAGGTGTTTAATCATGTAGATTTTAATCTGCATGCCCCGACATGTTGGTTTAATGGTCTAAGGTGGGGCCAAGACATTGGCCAGTTTTAAACACTCATTGGTGTAATTAAAGCCAGATACGGCTGGCACAGTGGCTCACGCTTGTAATCCCAGCACTTTGGGAGGCCGAGGCAGGTGGATCATGAGGTCAAGAGATCAAGACCATCCTGGTCAACATGATGAAACCCCATTTCTACTACAAATACAAAAATTAACTGGGCCTGGTGGCATGTGCCTGTAGTCCCAGCTACTTGGGAGGCTGAGGAAAATCGCTTGAATCTGGAGGCCTGGTTGCAGTGAGCTGAGATCGCGCCACTGCACTCCAGCCTGGCGACAGAGCAAGACTCCATCTCAAAAAAAAAAAAAAAATAGCCAGATGTGAGAACATCTGACATGGAATAACACACTGTGTATTTGCCAACTTGCCCCTGATGGCCCCCTCTAGTAAAACGTGAGTATTTTTTAAGTGGGGACAGAGTGGGCTCTACCAGACTCCTGCTTCCAAGTGCCCTTCCTGCCTGGTATGATGCCTTGTACCTCAGGACCCACTTTTAAGTCAACAGCAGGCACGGTCTCAGCCCATACACTTTTCAGGGCTGTGTGGCATCTGAACTCCTTCACAGACTTTATAACTGTTTCCTGCCTAACAGCCTAGATGTAAGAAAAAAATTACATCTTATCTTTTCTCCCTTTGCCCAATATCACACTAATGTGTTTCCCTAAGCAATATGATTCCATTCATTTATCAGTGATTTACACCAAAAATGTTTCATGTTTTGGCTTTCTGTGTCTTGGCTGCTTTAAATATGTCACTTCTTCCCCCACCCCCCACCCCAAGCTCTTGGACTTTGAAAAGAAGAAAGTATATACCCTTAAAGTGGAAGCCTCCAATCCTCATGTTGAGCCACGATTTCTCTACTTGGGGCCTTTCAAAGATTCAGCCACAGTTAGAATTGTGGTGGAGGATGTAGATGAGCCTCCTGTCTTCAGCAAACTGGCCTACATCCTACAAATAAGAGAAGATGCTCAGATAAACACCACAATAGGCTCCGTCACAGCCCAAGATCCAGATGCTGCCAGGAATCCTGTCAAGTAAGCACGCTTCCGCGATGTGTCTGTTTCATAAGCTTCAGTCAATTTATATTCAAATATCTGCCTGCGCTTTAGAAAAGATGAATCCCTTTTGTTCCAATTAGACAATTATGTTTTCCTGAAAAAACTATTCTAAACAGCACTTTTAACTCTCTTTGCTCACTGCATAAATATTATTTTGGCAGAAGTACAGTAGTCCCTTGTTATCCCTGGGGGATTGGTTCCAGGACCACCCCCATATTAAAATTCACAAATCCGGAAGTTCCTTATATAAAATGACACAGATTTGCAAACAACCAAAGCTCATCCTTCCCTATTTACTTATAGTACCAGTTCAATGTAAATACTATGTAAATAGTTGTTATCTTGATGTTTTTATTTGTACTATTTTTTATTGTTTGCTTCTTGTTTTTTCCAAACATTTTTGATTTCCAGTTGGTTGAATCCACAGTTGCAGAACCTGTGGATACACGGGGCTGACTGTATAAACCTTAAAAGAACACAAATTTGGGAAGAAAAGCAAGCTATAAGGAGTTTACTGCTTAAATAGAAGTAGTATAAGGTGATGTGGCTGAATAACCTGGGATTATTTTTCAAGGTTTGAGATTTTTTTAAGTTTAAGATTTGTCAAAGAGTGGCAAAGAAAAAGTATGATTTTTAACAAATCAAGCACTGGGATTGAGAGCCTGTTTTTCAAGTGTAGAAAAACTTATCATGTAACACCTAAAAGACAGAATTATCCTCCATTCAGATGCATTTTTCCTTTTGTAGATGTAGATAAAAACAAGAATTGTTTCATGATATACGTCTGTGAAATCCTAGGGAAATTAATACAACAGAGTCCAAATGTATTCTATGTAAACTAGTTCTGTTTTCCCTATGCTTTCCTTACACCTTAGTTGTAAATCATGTTACAATAAGGCCTTATTGCTCTTTGGGACCACCAGTGCTTCAGTATTCTCGGATCTTAACAGAAAAATGCTGGAGTCAACCAACCTCCAGCCTTCAGCCGGTAACTTAGTTGACTAAATGAGAAAAGTACTAGCTGGGCGCAGCAGCTCACGCCTGTAATCCCAGCACTTCGGGAAGTCAAGGTGGGCAGACCACTTGAGGTCAGGAGTTCAAGAAATGTGCTAGACCAGAATAGCATTGTGTCAATTATTCCCCATAAACAAAGTAAGCAGACTGAAAAACTAGAGAAACTCTCGCCAGTGAGTTCACAAATAGATTCTGGTCAAGATGCCAGCCAAGTGCCAAGTACACTCTAGGCACTAGGGAATACAGCCCTGATCCCATGAAGCTTACATTCTAATTGGGGCAAGCAGAAATAGACAAACAATAAATATGTAATACATCAGGCGAAAGTAAATTTTAAGCAGGAAAATAAGGCAGAATAAGGAAATAAAGAGCACCTAGAGTACTATTTTAGATAATGGGGTCAGGTTTGGCATTCTTGGTAGGGGACCATTTAGTAAAGATTTGAATGAAATTAAAGGGCGAGCCATGTTAATGCTGAGGGGAGAACATTCCAAGAAGAAATTAAAGGGCGAACCATGTTGATGCTGGGGGGAGAACATTCCAAGAAGAGAGAAAAGCAAGGGTAAGTCTGATACCAGAGCTTCCTTGACAGTTGAAAGAGCAGCGAGGAGGCCTCCGCAGCTGAAAGAGAGTGAGCGAGGGAGGCGAGGTCAGATATGAGGCCCCAGAGAGGTTTGACAGCTGATAAGGAGTGTGGCAGGTCCTGTAGGGCTTTGTAGTTCATGGTACAGACTGGATTTTGTTCTGATTGAGATGAGAAGCCACTGGAAACCTTTGAGTATAAGAGTTAACTAATCTAAAACTCCATTTTAAAAGGATAACACTAGCTGCTACATAAAGAATATTATTGCAGATAAAAGAATTTGGGGCTCTAAGGCAGCAGTCATTTTCCAACTTTTCCCAGTTGAGCCCTTTGTTCAAATAAAACCTTATGACAAGCCCTACATCTCAAACACAAAAATTCCTGGCTTACTTTCAGGGAACAATTTTAAATCACTGGGCAAATAAACTCTTGTTTTATCATCCTACTGGAATATCTATAAGACACTTTGAATTGGGCTATGGTCAACCATGTGAGCTCCATGGATCAAGTGTTTCTCCACATACATTTAATATTGTTAATAAGGAAAATGAATGTGGTTTTCACTAATATAGTTTTCACTAATGCATGTGTAAGTATTTTCACAACTACTCTCTTGGAGTTTATTGTAACTGCGTAAGGAAAAATTCTTAGCAAGTAAGTATCAAATTCAATTTGAAAGTGTTAATGCTAGAAGTTTACAAATATGAGCTTTGGTTATCTCCTTGATAGATCAACATTTTTCTAATTAAAAGCGAGAATGTTCTGCAAATTCAGGCAATATTTCCATATCTATGTTACTTTTTATACCAAATACCATTTTTACCCACTGCATTATTTTCTGTTTTATGAAAGAAAGTAGTTAGCTTGTCAGATTATGTTGGCTGTCAGCTAATTTTTAAGCTTTTTGCTGCCAGCCTTTCCTTGGTACATATGGATTTGATACATATACATTTAAGACTAGAAATACTTATAGATATATTGGTATATAAATGGTATTCCAGTGTCCTTTTATAGGATAAAATTCATTCTTATATTAGAAAAACACATTCATACATAATTTTTGATTATTCAAGACATAAATGTTGCACAACTAAGTGCTAGACAATATGGTAGGTGCAAAATTAACACTAGAGAATTCTTCCCCAGAGCACTGATTTATCATTATGCAGGTACAAATCTTTAATTCTTTAATCACGTAAAATTATTTTCTTCTAATAACTTCATCTCAAATTCCCTTTGGTTTCTGTGAAATAATCTTATAATATGTCACTATACATACAAATTATGAAAAATTTATGCAAACATACATCCTTTCCAGGAATAACCACAAATCTTCCTGACTTGAGGATACATTAGAAGACAAATTATTTAATCACAGAATACAATGAAGTCCTAGAAAAAAAAAAAAAAAAAAAAGAGCTACCTAACAGAAGGAACTGCCATAATCATGATGGGATTGATTATCTTGTTTCTTATCAGTGATAATTACAATTAATGTGATTGGACAATAAATATCCTTGATATAAATTTAAATTACCTCGGAAGGAAAAAACAACAAACAAGCAAGGCTTGTGTACAAGCATCTTTCCTAAATGATGTGGGCATTTTAGATTTTCTTTTTTTCTTTTTTTTTTTTTTTGAGACGGAGTCTCGCTCTGTCGCCCAGGCTGGAGTGCAGTGGCCGGATCTCAGCTCACTGCAAGCTCCGCCTCCCGGGTTTATGCCATTCTCCTGCCTCAGCCTCCAGAGTAGCTGGGACTACAGGCGCCCGCCACCTCGCCCGGCTAGTTTTTTTTGTATTTTTTAGTAGAGACGGGGTTTCACCGTGTTAGCCAGGATGGTCTCGATCCCCGGACCTCGTGATCCACCCGTCTCGGCCTCCCAAAGTGCTGGGATTACAGGCTTGAGCCACTGCGCCCAGCCTAAATTCTTAATAAATATTGATTCATGACATAAATGGCAAAACAGTAGCTGTTTCATTTGTTTCAACCCTTTTGATAATAAAAACATAAGTTTATATACATTCAAACTGAAATTCCAATTCAACTTAATATTACACCCATTGTGAACTTCATTAATTCTCTTTAAAATCAGGTTTAAATAGCCTATAATAATTGAATATCTATTTCATTTAGACACTCACTAGATAATAAAAATAAATTTTATAAAGATAAAATATATTGTTCCTTATAATTCACTACTTGTGTTTTAAACCGAAATAACATATTCAAGTAGAATCTTGGATGCAGTATACTATGGCAAATTAGTAACAAGGGTTTATTTTTCTTAGAGCACTCATAATGATTCTACATATGTCTGCCTCGCTAGGTCATTTACTTAAATTGAATTTCTACTGAGGCAATGTTTTTAAACCTCATAAAGTTTTAAAAATCCAGCTGAAATGGGCAATTTTTTTCTAATGGCCTTAACATATCAACTTTCTTCAGTTTTCTCTGTAATACCCCACCCCCACCCTGCTAATAAACATAGTGTATTAGTCCTTTTTTACACTGCTATAAAGAACTACCTGAGACTTGGTAATTTATGAAAAGGTTTAATTGACTCCCATTTCCACAGGCTGTACAGGAAGCATGGCCAAGAGGCCTCAGGAAACTTACAATCATGGCAGAAGAAGAAGAGGGAAAGGAAGGGGAAAGTGCCACACACTTTTGAACCATCAGATCTCATGAGAACTCACTCACTATCACAAAAACAGCAAGGGGGAAGTCTGCCCCATGATTCAGTCACCTCCCACCAAGTCCCTCCTCCGACACATGGGGATTACAATTTGAGATCAGATTTGAGTGAGGACACAGAGTCAAATCATATCATTCTTCCCCTGGACCCTCCCAAATCTCATGTCCTTTTCACATTTCAAAACCAATCATGCATTCCCAACAGTCCCCCAAAGTCTTAACTCATCCCAGCATTAACTCAAAAGTCCAAGTCCAAAGTCTCATCTGAGACAAGACAGATCCTTTCAGCCTATGAGCCTGTAAAATAAAAAACAAGTTAGTTACTTCCATACAATGGGGTTACAGGTATTAGGTAAATGTTCCCACTCGAAAAGGGAGACATCAGCCAAAACCAAGGGGCTACAGGCCCCATGCAAGACTGAAATCCAGCAGGGCAGTCGTTAAATCCTAAGGCTCCAAAATAATCTCCTTTGACTCCATGTCTCACCTCTAGGGCACACTGATAAAGAGGTGTGCTCCCATGGCCTTGGGCAGCTCCATTCCTGTGGCTCTGCAAGATACAGCCCCCGAGGCTGCTTTCATGGGCTGGCATTGAGTGCCTGCAGCTTTCCCAGGCTCATGGTGCAAGCTTTTGGTGGATCCACCATTCTAGGGTCTGGAAGAGAGTGGCCCCCTTCTCACAGGGGCTCCAACCCCTCATTTTCTCTCCACACTGCTCCAGTAGAGATTCTCCATGAGGTCTCCACCACTGCAGCAGACTTCTGCCTGGACATCCAGCCATTTCCATAAATCCTCTGAAATCTAGGTGGAGGTTCCCAAACCTCAACTTCTTGCTTTCTGCACACTTTCAGGCCCAACACCATGTAGATGCCACCAAGGCTTGGGGCTTGCACCCTCTGAAGCCACAGCCTGAGTTGTACCTTGGCCCCTTTTAGCCACAGCTGGGGCTGGAGTGGCTGGAACACAGGATGCCGTGTCCTAAGGCTGCACAGAGCAGCTAGGCCCCAGGCCTTGCCCATGAAACCATTTTTTTTCCTCCTATGCCTCTGGGCCTGTGAGGGAAGGGGCTGCGATCAAGGTTCCCAAAATGCCCTGGAGACATTTCCCCCTTGTCCTGGCTATTAACATTCGGCTCCTCTTTAGTTATGGAAATTTCTGCAGCAGGCTTGAATTCCTCCCCAGAAAATGGATTTTTCTTTTCTACCACATGGTCACCGTTTTAAATATAAGTTCCAGTTTCATGTCATCCCTTTGTTCACGCATACGAGCATACACTTTAAGAAACAGCCAGATCAATTCTTGAAAGCTTTGCTGCTTAGAAACTTCTTCTGCCAAATATCCTAAATCATCCCTCTCGAGTTCAAAGTTCCACAGATCTCTAGGGCAGACGCAAAACACCTCCAGTCTCCTTGCTAAAGCAAAGCAAGAGTGACCTTTAATCCAGTTTCCAATAAGTTCCTCATGTCCATCTGAGACCTCCTCAGCCTGGACTTCATTGCCCATATCATTGTCAGCATTTTGGTCAAAACCTTTCAACAATTCTCTAGGAAGTTCCAAACTTTCCCACATCTTTCTTTCTTCTTCTGAGCCCTCCAATCTGCTTCAACCTCTGCATGTTACCCAGTTCCAAAGTTGCTTCCATATTTTCAGCTATCTTTATAGCAGTCCCCCACTTTCCTGGTAGCAATGTTCTGTATTAGTTCATTCTCACACTGCTATAAAGAACTACCTGAGCCTGGGTAATTTATGAAGAAAAGAGGTTTAATTGATTCACAGTTCTACAGGCTATACAGGAAGCATGGCTAGGAGGCCACAGCAAACTTGTAATCATAGTGAAAGGGAAGGGGAAGCACTACACTTTTAAACCATCAGCTCTCATGAGAATTCACTCACTATCACAAGATCAGCAAGAGAGAAGTCTGCCCCCATGATACAATCACCTCCCATCAGGCCCCTCCTTTGACACATGGGAATTACAATTCAAGATTAGATTTGGGTGGGGACACAGAGCCAAACCATATCACATAGCTATTCTAAAAACTAGTAATACATTTATAAATAAGACAACATTTCTCAAAATCCATTAGTCTTCCACCAGTATTAGGGTTGGAATGTTTGGTTTCCAAATGCTTCTCTTTGTTTTCCTTGAATGTATTCAAACTCTGCTTCTTAAATATTTATCAAGTTCCTTGTCTGTTCCAGGCACCACTGTGTGTCTCTGGTCTTCCACTGATTTAAGTGATGTAAATGATTCTGTCTTTGGTGTTTTTCTTCCTCCACTGGACATTATTTTCTTGGACAGCTGAATAGGAAATCTGGGATCAGTCCAGATCTTGATCTTGAGCTTCAGACTAGATATCTCTTCCTGCACTTTTCTCAGGCACCTCAGCCTCAGCATAGCAAAAATGGAACTTACCCATCTTCCCCGAATCCTGTTTTTCACTCCTTTTTCTCTGTTTGTGGCAGCACTGTCCAAGCATTCTCCTCAATTCAACCAGTGATCTTTATTAACCATAATTTAGATTGTGGCACTCCCCTGCTTAAAACCCTTTGTAGCCAGGCATGGTGGTTCATGACTGTTATCCCAGCACTTTGGGAGACCGAGTTAGGTGGATCACTTGAGCTCAGGAGTTCAAGACCAGCCCGTGCAAAATGGCCAAATCCTGTCTCTACAAAAAATACAAAAAATTAGGGCATGGTAGCACACACCTGTGGTCCTAGCTACTCGGGAGGCTAAGGTGGGAGTATGGCTCAAGCCTGGGAGGTCGAGGTTGCAGTGATCCAAGATCATGCCACTGCACTTCCAGCCTTGGTGACAGAGTGAGAGAGTGAGACCACATTTCAAAACAAACAAACAAAAAACCCTTGGGTAGATTTGCATTGCATTTGGAATAAATTCCACCTCCTTACCACAGCCTTCTGCAGTCTAGACTCTGGCTCTCTCCCCAGTCTCATCTCCTATCTCCCTCTTCTGCCTCACTAACCTTGGCCACACTAGCTGTCTTTTGCTTATTTCAACAGATGATTTTTTAAATTAAATGGAAAGTAGAAAAATAACCAACACCCTACATATGCATACAAACACACACACACACATATTAAAGTTCTCAGGTTGTAAAACCTTGAGTTAAAAATGAAACAATTACTATATAAACTTGATCCAAATTTATACATATTAGAAAAGAAAATGTAATGGTGATCCTCAAAGTCATGCAACTTGTCTAGTGAGTTTACTATTAAGACCTCCATTGTGAAGAACTAATTTCTCAAAATATTTTACTTAATGTCAAGTTGTAGATATTCAAATATGCGCTAGAGATGGAAAAAAATTCATGCCACAGATACTCTGGGACATATTGTGTACCAGATGTGTTATGATGTTCTATGATGTGAGAATAGGAAATAGAAAGAAAAGCCTTTCTTAATTCCACTCTGCATTTTCAGGTACTCTGTAGATCGACACACAGATATGGACAGAATATTCAACATTGATTCTGGAAATGGTTCAATTTTTACATCGAAACTTCTTGACCGAGAAACACTGCTATGGCACAACATTACAGTGATAGCAACAGAAATCAGTAAGTCCTACCTAATACCACTGCTGTCCCCCATTAATAGACTGAGTGTCCCAGCAAGGGCTGGCAGAGCATAGCTTGTCACCATGTATTGACAATCCCACTTGATATATATTGAGGGAAACAGCCCTGGAATGATTTGCAGTAATGCTTCTTCTATATATGCATTAGCTTATACATAAATGGAGAGGCAACCATGAAAGTTCTATGGTTTGGAAACAATAAAATGGGAATGTATCTCACAAATGAGATTGAATTGGTACTCAGTGGATTTAATTCCAAAAAGCTTATAAATTAGAACATTACATAAACAGCTGAAAAAAAACAGACTCTCAATTAGACATTGCGTGTGGGGGCAAAAGATGAGAGTGGTCAAGTATATTGTAAAATGTGGGAATTGTTTAGAAATTTTTTAGATATCAATTCTCTAGCTTACTATAGAATTTCTATTTCGAAGTCTTTACTTCGAAATAGATATAAATTATCACTGTTCCATGGTATACCAGAGTGACTAATACAAACCACCAAGTAATCAATAAAATGATTAGAATGAATTTTATGGTAGCCCCCATGAAATTGAAGGCAAAGAACAATAGTGCCAAAAGAATGCTTTAAATAAAATGATTACACACAATGAAAACTAATGTAGGTGGTCAATACAATGTACGGGCTGAAGAATATAAGTGAAAAACCATCTTTCAAATAGAATTTCAATGTTTAAAACTAGGCTTCTAGGCCGGGCGCGGTGGCTCACACCTGTAATCCCAGCACTTTGGGAGGCCGAGGCGGGCGGATCATGAGGTCAGCAGATCAAGACCATCTGGCTAACACGGTGAAACTCCGTCTCTGCTAAAAATACAAAAAAATTAGCTGGACGTGGTGGCAGGTGCCCATAGTCCTAGCTACTTGGGAGGCTGAGGCAGGAGAACGGTGTGAACCTGGGAGGCAGAGCTTGCGGTGAGCCAAAATCACTCCACTGCACTCCAGCCTGGGCGACAGAGTGAGACTCAAACTCCAAACAACAACAAAACTAGGCTTCTAAAGTATAGCTTACTTTTTAGTTTTTGTGTTTAATTTTAAAAGTTCTAAACATTTTTAGCTCACTTTGGGTATCTAGTGTGAAATATTCCGTATCGAATAGTTTATTACATTTGTATTCTCTGTCAATATAACTCATGAGATTTGAAGTGACTACAGGATATTTGGTAGAATAGTAACCAATATGGGCAAAATGAAGCATTGCTTTTAGATAGTGATAAGGACAGCACATTAGAAATTAGGTAGGAATTTGCTCTACAGAATTTATGTCAAGATTTATCTTGAAGTTCATGTGCATTTATATTAAGGGACTGATGTAGATAGCAAAGACAGAGCATCTTTGAAGTTTTAAAATTATAAAATTCTTTCCCACTGAAAATGGCCATTTTTCCGACGACCACGAAATTTTATTTTTTACCAAAGCAGTCATTCCATAAGTATTTTAAGCTTTGTGCCTAAAATAAATTGTTTTTAAGATTTAATGTTTCTATGACACATTTGAAAGTATTGGTGACTAGGCCGGGCGTGGTGGCTCAAGCCTGTAATCCCAGCACTTTGAGAGGCCGAGACGGGCGGATCACGAGGTCAGGAGATCGAGACCATCCTGGCTAACACGGTGAAACCCCGTCTCTACTAAAAAATACAAAAAAAAAACCCGGCCAGGCGAGGTGGCGGGCGCCTGTAGTCCCAGCTACTCCGGAGGCTGAGGCAGGAGAATGGCGTAAACCCGGGAGGCGGAGCTTGCAGTGAGCTGAGATCCGGCCGCTGCACTCCAGCCCCGGCGACAGAGCAAGACTCCGTCTCAAAAAAAAAAAAAAAAGAAAGTATTGGTGACTATCTCTTAAAAGTTAGTATTCAGCTACTCTAACTTTCGAAGAATAGTGTGAGTAAATTTTCAGACATTTTAACAAATCTTACTGTCTAATCTTCTTAACAACCTTTGATATAGCAGAAACCAAAAGCTTGTATAAAACCAGCTCCCACTCACCTCAGGGCCTTTGCATACACTGATTTCTCGACCTGAAGAGTCGGAAATATTCACATGGCTTAAATCTTCTCTTCATTCATGTCTCTGGGCAAATGATGTCTCATCAGAGAAGCAATCCTTGGTCATCATTCTAAGTAACAGCTCTGTTTCTCTCAATCCTTTTTACCTACTTAATTTCTCTATAGCATTTACCATCTGACACATTATACATTTATGTGTTTATGGTTTGTCCATCCCCATTACAATAAAGCTCCAGGAAACAGGATCTTTGTTATGTTTCCTAGTGCCCCAACATCCCAAATAGAGGCTGCTATAGATTAGGTATTAGATGCTCCCTAAATACTTACAAAGTGAAAAAACAATAGACATACAAGTGAAGTAAATGAAGAGAGCTGAGGTGATAGATTCTAACTCCTGATTCTTACACCAGGAATCTCTCTTCCATACCGTGCTAAAAGATTACCACAGAAGGCAACTGAAATACTTCATTTATCTCAGGTCTGCAAACATTGATTCTGCTCTATCATTAATTCCAGATGAAAAGCCTGGGCTTTCAGCCTGGGCTTGGAGTCAGACAGATCCAAGTTTGAACCTAGACTTCACTCTTTACTGTCTCTGTAAACACAGATGAATTGCTTAACTTCTCTATGTCTCAGTTTCCTCATCTATAAAATGGGGGCAGTAACTCTGTGTATCTCAGAAGTTTGTGAACATTAAATAACATAATATCGCAAAGTGTTTAGCATGACATCTTGCTCTTGTTCAGCACTCAAACTAAAACAGTAAGACCAATAACTATCCTTTGGTCTTCTGGTGGTTCATTCATTTTCCCTCTTCTTCCTTTTGTCCATATGCTCCCCATCGGCCTGCTTCCTTGAAAATCTACCTTTAAAATGCCTCTCTTGGTTTTGTGTTATCTTAAGGTTTATTATACAGTTGAACTATATCAACACAAGTAGCTTTGTCACCCATGTATCTCTAACAGGTGCATCCAACTCCAGATGTACCAAACAATCAAATTCTACATTTTGTGACCACACTGATACTTAATGCCCAGTAGTACAGTAGCTTGGGGAATCCATGCATGAATGAGAATGAAGAAGTTGAGTGGATGTTGTCTAAAGGGAATCGGCAATCAACATGTAAATGGCTTTTTCTTTCTTTTTGGTATGTGACAGATAATCCAAAGCAAAGTAGTCGAGTACCTCTATATATTAAAGTTCTAGATGTCAATGACAACGCCCCAGAATTTGCTGAGTTCTATGAAACTTTTGTCTGTGAAAAAGCAAAGGCAGATCAGGTGAGTTTCATTAAAAAGTACATTCAAGTTGAACGTCAGATTAATTTAGATCTTCTAATCATTGAGATGATTCACAGAGATGAAGGAGAGTTGTGAATTATCTATGAAGTGAATGCCACGGAAATTAATACTATAAATAAGAACCAGGACTTACATATGAGAACTAACAGTTTCGAAGAACTGGAAGTTCATCAAAGACTGAGGCTGATTCCAAATCGATCTTAAGTTTTTATTAAAATAGATTAGTCACAACTTTATTGGAAAAATCTTTATTGGTGAACAGATAGTTTAATTACCATATGTACTTGAAGTAATAACTAGAACATACTTTATAATTGCCTATAATTCATGATTTCACTTATTTACATTGACCATCTGTATAAGTAATACAAATTCATGAATGTTTTCCTATTTTACACATTTGTCCCCATGAGAAATAGGTCTTTGCTGCCAGTGATATAAAAATTATGTTTCAGTTTGTGAAAATAGAAGTACACTGTTAAAGTACACGTGCAGGTGGAAAGCTGAAGTTACCGTGTTCTATATACTTATTTTCTTTTCCATTTTTTTGCAAGTTGATAGCTTATGTAATGCTAAGAGTGCATTTCTAGACAGACTGTCCAAAGAGAACTTCTACTTTGTGAAGTTGCAATGTTGTCACAGACTACTGGGATATTGTATAGCTTTGCATCACTCAAGGCCAAATGTTTCTCAATCAGGGTGATTTCCTCCCTGGGGATATTTGCAGTATCTTGAGAGAGTTTGATTGTCACACTAGAAGGTGCTAGTGATATCGGGTGGGTAGAGGCCAGGGTGGCTACTTAACACCCTGCAGTGCACAGGACATCCTACAGTGTCCCCAAAACAAAGAATCATTCCCTGCCCTTTGGCTTTCTAACCCATAATAGAGCAGATTCACTGTACATTACTTGAAGGCTATCATTTTTGTAATTAAAATTTTAAATCATTTTGTCAAGCACTTTATTGCAAAACGGTAAGAAACACTTTTGAGTTATCAAAATTTTGTGGCAGTGTTCTGGTTTTTCTCTTAGTTGATTCAGACCCTGCGTGCTGTTGACAAGGACGACCCTTATAGTGGGCACCAATTTTCGTTTTCTTTGGCCCCTGAAGCAGCCAGTGGCTCAAACTTTACCATTCAAGACAACAAAGGTAAATGAGTTCAAGTTACCTTCTCTACCTCCATCTATATCCATTCCTGTATCTGTATGTATATGTATGTGTATGTATCTGTATCTATATCTATCTTTTCCCATCACAATTGATTCAATACATGACGCAGTATCCACATACATTCACCACTTTGCTTTCCGGTTCCAGACAACACGGCGGGAATCTTAACTCGGAAAAATGGCTATAATAGACACGAGATGAGCACCTATCTCTTGCCTGTGGTCATTTCAGACAACGACTACCCAGTTCAAAGCAGCACTGGGACAGTGACTGTCCGGGTCTGTGCATGTGACCACCACGGGAACATGCAGTCCTGCCATGCGGAGGCGCTCATCCACCCCACGGGACTGAGCACGGGGGCTCTGGTTGCCATCCTTCTGTGCATCGTGATCCTACTAGGTAAACTGGTTCTCCCTGCCTCCTATCTCCCCATGGTGAGGGGCTCACACTGTTACTGTGACACTCTAGATTTACCTGCCTCCCCCATTAAGGCATACAGCCTGATCTAGGTGAGTCGAGTTACATACTGAGAATCTGTGCTGTATGATGTGAACTCATTTTTGCTTGCAAATGGCTTTGGGAAATGAACAGATGTGAAACTTGCCGGTGTCTTTGCTTGCCCAGGAATCATTCCACCAAAAGAATCTCTTGTCTATCAGACTGGGAATGAATCTCGGGGGATTTCCGGGCAACATAAATGTGCCCTTTTCATTTCATTTGTTGTGTAATTTTTTTTTACTTGGAAAACATTGTTGTTAAGTGTCTGGCATGGAGTGTATGATGAGGGCCCTTTCTATAAAGGTAAAGTTTAAAGATCTATGGGAAAGTGGGAAGAGGAGTGTGCTGACTTTTCTCTCATCCTAGAAAAATAAAAGCTATGAAATTTTTTTAACCCAGCAAACTAATGTTGATTTACCATTTAAATGATTACCCTCTTAGCATTGCTCTCTGATTGCCACATGCATAAGGTCTATTTCTCACACTCAACAATAAATAACTTCTGTGACTGAGGAAATAAGTATGGGGGCCCAAAAGAAATGAATGTAATAAAAATGGAAATCAGAGTCCAGCAATGATTCAAATGAAATTTTTACCCCTAACCAACTAATTAAGCCTACAAGTCAAGCTCAGATTTCTCAACAGGCCCTTGACTGTTTGTGAACTAAGAAAACAAATATTTGTTAATGCAGCCCTTCCAAAAATAAAAGCAAGATTTGTAAAGCTTGCCTGTATAGTGAAAAGAAAAGGTAAGAAGTTAAGAGTCAACCTGAATTATACAGGGGGAAATACTCTTTTTAAAAAAATGAAGACAGAGTGACTTTGAGAAGAGTAAAAGAGAACCTGCATTTCGCCAAGAACAGAATGCCTAGGGATCCCTGCTCGAGCGCTCCTTCACACTCCACATCAACCCTGCTAACTATAACAGAAGCCTTGAAACTCAACTACCGAACTGTGATTCTCTTTGTCAACTAAGACTTGGGGAAAGTATTTTAAGATATGAGCATAAATAAAAACTGACAGTGTGCAAAGATAAATCAGTGTTTCTAATGGTGTGAGTCTGTAACATTGTTTTGGAAGAGAAAGATATGAATGTTCTTTTTGATCAAAAGGGTGATTTTTTTAGAAGCCTTGGATTGGTAGGGCTGTACCCAAGGCATATTCCATGGACTCTTTTTGTCGTCTATGGAAGGAGAGATAACTCTCATCTGACAGAGGTGATTCTTCTTTTCTATCATCATCTACCCATTATCTCTTCCCCCTTTTCTTCCTTCTAGTCAACTCACTGAATCTCCTCCTTTCATTTCCTTCCTCCAATGAACTCACTGTCTCCTCATGACTTCTAATTGGCCTCAGTGCCTCCCACATCTTGTTTAATCTCTTTGGAATTCTGTACCTAATAAAAAAGGAGAAAAAATGGGATTTAGCCTTTGTTAGGTATACACCATAGGTCAGATGCAGTGCAAGATGCTTTACAAAGGTTTTTCTCACCTAATCTTCAGCACCATTTGGTGTATACTTATCTGTACCTTACATATGAAAACTGCAGCTCCAAGATGTGAAGTAATGTAGCCAAGTCATGTGTCTAACACGTGGTAAAACTAAAGTTCCCAACCTAAATTTTCTTCCCCAGGCTTGGTGCCTGAAGACTGCACTGTACTTTCTTTTCAAACTTATGAAATGCAGGGTGATTTCCAGGCCGAAAGACAGCCCAAACTTAAAATGTGGCAATTGAAGAAAGTGGAGGAAAATGAAGGAAAGCCACATTGATATAGGAAGAAATCTGGAGTCCAGAAAGTGGATCATATGGTAATGGACATTTTACAAAAATAAAACAACCGTAAAAACAGCTAGACAACTGCTACATCTCATGTCTTATGGTGCCTTAGAGTTTGCAAAACTTTCACATTCATGACAGTAAGACTGGGCACTGTGCTATTGATTTTATTTTACAAATAAGAAAATAGGCTTAGAATGGTCAAATCATTTAATTTAACCCAGATCTCTTGACCCTCTAGTTTTACAATGAGATTTGAACACAAATTTGCCCAATTGTCCCTCTATCCCCCCAAAAGTCTTACTGCTATCCTCTGGCTTCAAAAGGGTAGGGGAAAAGGGGAGACTCAGTTCCTGCTGAGGGCACCTCATCAGGGCATCACTTTCTAAGAATGGGTTTGCCCCATGTGTTTAGCAATCACATTTTCACTTTATAAAAGTTAGCTCTGAGAGCTCTCCTAGACAGCGATACTCTCAAGAAATTCTGTTCAGATGTGCATTGGGCTAATAAGAAAAGATATAGGCAGTTTTAGCTGTAGAAGAATTAGACCATGAATAAATGCCTTTGATTTTTTTAATGTGCCCTCTCCCTTCCAGACAGTTGTGCTTTCAGATGTGCATAAGACTAAAATAAAAGCTATAGATACCTTAAGCCAGGGAAGAATTAGGAGGTGATAAATGTCTGCCTCTTGCTTTACATGACTGAATGAGCCCATGTACATTAGAGCTTAATTATTGGAGAGATAGTTGGCTTGATTCTGTTCTCTAATCCCAGTGGATGTCCTTACTTACAACCCTCTGTTTTGCAAATCCATGTCATTGTTCAGACTGGCAGCCAGTCTGAAAGGTAGATCATGTGCATCCCTCTGCCCAAAGCCCTGCATTTCTCTTCATGTCTTTGCTCAAATTATGCAACCTCCCTCCAACAACATATACAAAACTCTGCTGGCTGGGCGCCGTGGTTCACACCTGTAATCCCAACACTTTGTGAGGCCGAGGCAGGTGGATCACTTGAGATCAGGAGTTTGAGACCAGCCTAATCCAACATGGTGAAACCCCGTCTCTACTAAAAATACAAAAATTAGCCAGGTGTGGTTGTGGGCACCTGTAATCCCGGCTACTCAGCAGGCTGAGGCAGGAGAATTGCTTGAACCTGGGAAGCGAAGGTTGTAGTGATCTGAGATCATGTCACTGCACTACAGCCTGGGCGACAAGTAAGACTCCGTTTAAAAAAACAAAACAAAACTGTGCTGTATGTTCATATGGGCTCCTCAAATATATACAGAAGTATTTTTCTCCACCTCGTTCTGCTCTGCTTTTTCATGTTCATATTGCACTTATCACCTTCTAACAATTTCCTTATTTATTATACATATTGTTTATTTTGTCTCCATCCAACTGTCCCCCACCCTACCCACCCACTCAGTGCCTAGAACCGTACCTGGTACAGAGTAGGCACTACATAAATATTATCAAATGTATGAATGAATAAATACCCTGAATGGGTGCATCAAACAAGGCATCAAGATACTTTCTGGCAGCAAAAGAGGGTGTGTACAACTACAAAACCACACACTTGAAAGGGGCAAAGTTACATTTCCTTTGGAAATAGTCTATACTCCAGACCTGCTTCAAAACATGGCAATTATGAGTGCAGGCTTTTTAGTCGGACCAACCTGGATTTGAATTGCATGTACATGTAACATCTTTAAACTTCAATTTCCTCTTATGTAAAATGGGGTTTTAATGATGGTATCTACTTGTAGGGCTATTATGATAATTAAGTGAGATTCAGTATGTTAAGCACTTAGTACAGTGCTTAGCACATAGAAAGCTCTCAATTGGTAACCAATTATTATTACTAACGAAATTTTAGTATGTAGATACATGGGTGTGCCTACATCTATTCTTATACAGGTAGTTATGTATACTCACTAAAAATGCATTATTCTGTAATTCTTCTTGCAGTAACTCAGGTTTCGTGGCTCATAAAAATTGGGCCTTGTTGTGGATGAAATAGTAAAGAGACACTACTGTGACTTCCTGTAATACACTCCTCTGCACAAACCCAGTTTAACAATGCACTTGTTGGCCTAGATGGCTGTTTTGTCTCTAAGCTTTTACTGTGTTTTTATTTTTTCACCCATCTGTCCATTTGTAGATAGATGTGTCTCTCTACAAGTAGCCAGCTGTATTCCACCCAGCCAGCTATGAAGAAAGATCAGGAGCTGTTTAAACACAATTCTTGCTTTGCCTCTAATTTAAGTTAGGAGGGAAAAATCAAAAGAATGAACGTCCTGAGTAACAAACTTATAGAACACGAACCTTTGAAAAATAAAAAATAAAAAATCTCACTTACATGTGTTTATTTCATTTAGCTCAAACAGAAATAATATGGCATGTGGATTCTTACCTGCCCCCTTCAAATTAGCCAATCTCGAAATCCAAAATGGGTTTCTGAATTATATCTGGGTCTCTCCAGGTATTTTCTGGAATAATATTGCTTTATATGTAGGAAAAGTATGCAAATATTCAATGTCTACTTTGGGTTTTAAACTAATTTTACACTTTTCTCAGGGAAAAAAAAAAGGCATAGCGCAAAAGTTATTTGAGATGTGGAGTTATGTAAACCCTTCAACACATTCCCAAAGGTGCCAGTCTTGTCCTTGTAACCAGTTTCAGAGCATTTTAGGTGTTCAGCATAATTTGCACCCTGATTGCAGTACTTTCACTGAGGCCGAGCTTCTTTTTTTTTTTTTTTTTTATCATTTTTTTTCCTTACCTTGAAACCAGTTTGCCATTTCAAAGTAAAAAGGAACTACTGCCAAAATGTGATGGTGTTTTATCCTCTACCTAAATTATAACCTTCTTTCAAATATTTACTCCATTTTATGGGTCCCGGTTTGATCATGGATGGAGGCAAGTGCGTCCTTAAAGAAATAAAAGTTGAGTCTGCGTTTTCTAGAGAACTTTTAAAACTTCACATTTGAGCACGGTGTTTCTTCCTGACATTAATTGGGCAGCAAATTAACTTTTCCTTCCCTTTCTGTTTTGTTTTCTGCTTCCAGTGACAGTGGTGCTGTTTGCAGCTCTGAGGCGGCAGCGAAAAAAAGAGCCTTTGATCATTTCCAAAGAGGACATCAGAGATAACATTGTCAGTTACAACGACGAAGGTGGTGGAGAGGAGGACACCCAGGCTTTTGATATCGGCACCCTGAGGAATCCTGAAGCCATAGAGGACAGCAAATTACGAAGGGACATTGTGCCTGAAGCCCTTTTTCTACCCCGACGGACTCCAACAGCTCGCGACAACACCGATGTCAGAGATTTCATTAACCAAAGGTTAAAGGAAAATGACACGGACCCCACTGCCCCGCCATACGACTCCTTGGCCACTTACGCCTATGAAGGCACTGGCTCCGTGGCGGATTCCCTGAGCTCGCTGGAGTCAGTGACCACGGATGGAGATCAAGACTATGATTACCTTAGTGACTGGGGACCTCGATTCAAAAAGCTTGCAGATATGTATGGAGGAGTGGACAGTGACAAAGACTCCTAATCTGTTGCCTTTTTCATTTTCCAATACGACACTGAAATATGTGAAGTGGCTATTTCTTTATATTTATCCACTACTCCGTGAAGGGTTCTCTGTTCTACCCGTTCCAAAAGCCAATGGCTGCAGACCCTGTGGATCCAATGTTAGAGACTTTTTTCTAGTACACTTTTATGAGCTTCCAAGGGGCCAATTTTTATTTTTTAGTGCATCCAGTTAACCAAGTCAGCCCAACAGGCAGGTGCCGGAGGGGAGGACAGGGAACAGTATTTCCACTTGTTCTCAGGGCAATGTGCCCACTTCTGCTGGCCTGGTGTTTTACTACACTCCATGTCAGGTCAGCCAACTGCCCTAACTGTACATTTCGCAGGCTAATGGATAAAGGACTGTGCTTTACAGATAAAAATATCATCATAGTAAAAGAAATGAGGGCATATGGGCTCACAAGGAGATAAACTACAGAGGGGTGTTTATTTGTGTCACAAAGAATTTAAAATAACACTCGCCCATCCTATTTGCTCTTCAAGAACTTTCTCTGGCATTAACTACTATTCAAAACCTTAAATCCACCCATATGTTAAAATTCTCATTACTCTTAAAGAATAGAAGCAAATTAAACGGTAACATCCAAAAACAACCACAAACCTAGTACGACTTCATTCCTTCCACTAACTCATAGTTTGTTATATCCTAGACTAGACATGCGAAAGTTTGCCTTTGTACCATATAAAGGGGGAGGGAAATAGCTAATCATGTTAACAAAGGAAATATATTTTAGCATACATTAAAAGTTTTGGCCACCACATGTATCACGGGTCACTTGAAATTCTTTCAGCTATCAGTAGGCTAACGCCAAAATTGTCTAAAAATTCTTGAAAGAATTTTCCTGAGACAAATTTTAACTTCTTGTCTGTAGTTGTCAGTATCATTCCACTATACTGTACATGAAAGTAGCAGTGTGAAATACAATAATTCAGATTCTTCATATCCTTCTTACACGACTAAGTTGAGTTAGTAAAGTTAGATTAAATAAAACTTAAATCTCACTCTAGGAGTTCAGTGGAGAGGTTAGAACCAGCCACACTTGAACCTAATACCCTGCCCTTGACATCTGGAAACCTCTACGTATTTATATAACGTGATACATTTGGATAAACAACATTGAGATTATGATGAAAACCTACATATTCCATGTTTGGAAGACCCTTGCAAAGGGAAAATTGGATTCCCTTAAACAAAAGTGTTTAAGATTGTAATTAAAATGATAGTTGATTTTCAAAAGCAGTAATTTTTTTCATTGTTTTTAACTTTGCTTTCATGACCACCCTGCCATCCTTGACTTTGAACTAATGATAAAGTAATGGTCTCAAACTATGACAGAAAAGTAATGTAAAATCCATCCAATCTATTATTTCTCTAATTATGCAATTAGCCTCATAGTCAGTTATTATCCAGAGGACCCAACTGAACTGAACTAATCCTTCTGGCAGATTCAAATCGCTTATTTCACATGGCTGTTCTAATGGCATTTATCATTAGAATCTTACCTTGTGCAGTCATCAGAAATTCCAATGTACTATAATGAAAACATCCTTGTTTCAAAAACCTAAAAGACAGGCTCTGTATATACATACACTTAAGAATATGCTGGCTTCACTTATTAGTCTTAGGGATTTATTTTCAATTAATATTAATTTTCTATGAATAATTTTAGTGTCATTTCCATTTGGGGATGTTGTCACATCAGTACATATTTTCTGTTTGGAAACACCCCGTTGTTTAGTTAAGTTTTAAATAGGCATATTACCCAAGAAGTAAAGATGGAAACTTTAAAAGAAGAGAAATGTAGTATTTTGGGTTACCTGATTAGAGTGAAAATTTTGTACAACCATATTATTCCTTGTGTCTTCTGAATGGTTTCCAATTTTATAATGGACTGCCCTATATAGTAACAAATATTTCATGCTTGAGCTATTTCCTGCTTTCAGGGTTTTCTTTTTTCTAGTTCTTCATACACACACGCACGTGCGCACACACGCGCGCTAATGCAAACAAAAGGCTATGTGAGGTCTTCACTCTAATGAATTGATATGTATCATAGTCACAGGTAAGTGTTGAAAAAAACTTAGTAAAGTTAGAAGCTAGTTATTCATAGCAATAGAACAGCACCTTAATCACACGATTTACTGTAAAATTAAAGAAGTCTCTATCCTTATGTTTCATGTCATGTAACAAATTGAATCAAGGAAGATAGTCCTGTAAAAAGAAAGATATCATCTGAAGTTGAGGATTGACACTAGCAATTTCCAGTGTTTAAGGGTAAGGTCTGCGTTCTCCTAATAAGTGAAAGGAAGTAGTTCTATAGCGGAATATCTGAGATGTAATTGGCAAGGTCTTTTATCCCTCCCTGAAGATGACACAGCATACCAAGAACAGGTTAATGTGACTACTTATGGAAATAACTTTAATCTCTTATCACAAAAGCTGATGATGAAGTAAATTTATAGGAAATTGGATAATTTGAGACTGGGGCTAAATATTTAGTACCAGGATATTGTAAGTATCAAGTTGGAGTGACATTTTCCTATAATTCAGATTCTTTGACATTGTGGAACCAATAAGAGCCATAGTTCCATCATTCTCCAGCTTCGTCTCACTTCCTTCCCACCTCACCTGAGTATCAGGTCAAACATCAGTGCATGCGCAGGTTTTTTTTTTTTTTTTTTTTTTAATTGCTAGGTCCCAGGTAACATGAAAGATTACTGGAGAAAAAAATAATTTTCAGCTCAGTTTTTTCATTGTCTGTTTCCTAATTTTAGATGTTGGTGATGGGAAAGATGGAAGGAGAGTGGGAAGAAGTAAAATTTTAATATTTGTTTCAATCACTGAGAAACGAAAATTCATTAAACATAACCAGATTGCTTTTGTGGGTTGTTTCAAGGACATTGAGAGCTTTCTGATGAGATGTTTTTACCCTCTATTCAAAAGCAAGAGTTCCTTTAAACTACTAAGATGTTCCCTAGAATAAGCTGAATTTTAAAAAAACATTAAGCCATTGTTTAAAGCCCCTTCACTTTCTGGCCACTTTCTTCTGAAAGATCTAAAAAATAGTTGTACCCAAATAAATAAATAAACCAAACGGGAAAGAAGCAAATATTATTCCATAGAACCACAAGAGAGGGAATCTGGGCACAGTAAATAGATGTTTCTTTCAGCACTTTCCTGCCTTTACAGTTTGGGTCCATAAAGGGATGCTCAGCAATGAAATTACTCCCTTTTCAGATGGAACAAAACCTGCCCATTTAATTTTAACTCAGTTTAATGTGTGGTTTAGTTTTTATTTTCAGCTCCCAAAAAGTTGTGCAGAAAGTACTTAAAAATTGAATCTGTATCTTAGAGGCATCCAAATTTTATGAATCCAAATTAACTTTAGAATGTTTCCATTACTTTCACTTTTACGTACATAGATTTTCAATGTCCTGATTGGCTGAACAATATTTCACATCAAATGCTTTGCCTGGAAATAGATATCCCATTGGGGATAATGGTGTGTAAACTATGACTTGGAGAATTCTGTATACTCAAGCACCATAAAAAGTATGCAGTTGAAAAGAAAGATCAAAGTTGATTCCTGGGTGCAATATTTCTGATAAATATTTACTTCAGGTACTCATCCTTATCAGCTAAATTCATTTTCACCAGGAACAGACCACCAAATAAATTATTTTATCCTAATAACTAGTTTTGAAGCAGTGTAATTACTCTGGAAGAAGGCTCTAAAAAGTCATGATTCCCCCACTATTTTGAAATGTATCCTCTAACGAGGAACATTTTAGTGTAATCTTAATTTTTATGTTTTATCAAGATGAAATCTTGTTTGAATTGTGACATTATAAAAGGGGACTCAAAATCCAAGCAGTCTACTGTGTTTAAATTAACACCACAACTTCCCTTATCAGATTATAAGCATAGAAAAATTAACACTTGGCATGTGAATCTTCAGGAAAATGAGCTATTTCCTAAGCTCAAACAAGCAGCTTCCTTTTCCAGAGAATATAGAATTATACCATGGTCTCCTTAAATGTTCAGTAGCTCTTACGGTCACAACATTTTTAATCTGCCTATGGCATCTTTATGGAATAATTTTCTAAAGGGATAATTCTCTACTAAAAATATCAGACCCCGACCATATTTAATGTGGAGAGCAATATCCTCTTAGAAAGAAAATACATTGACTCATACACTTGTTAAAAGTTAATAAAGAAATAGCTCATTTTTAAAGCCAGAAGTTTATGGTCTCTGCATCGTCAATTTAATTTAAGCATTGCTGAGACAATCTTTAATCTACTCCCCTTTTTGTAATACCTTATTTATGGGGCATTTTCATTTTTATTTGGGGGAAACGTTAGCCCAACAGAGCCAGCAGATGAAAGTGTTGAAAAGAGGTCAAATGGAAACAAAGGCTCTTACCCACTGTATTTCAGACAGGACTGAGGCACTTAGCCGAGGAGCCACTGGGTTATTAGATTAATTTCAAAAGAGCTTTTACAAGTTGCTTAATTCCATTTATTTTCAAAAACCCATGAACCACAAACTCAAATTTCTCCTCAAATGGGGTTAATTTGACAAATGAGGCATGGACCCAGCTTTGTGCAAAAAGCATTCCACGCTAATGAGATCTTGGTCTTTCTTGTGAGGCTACGCTATTCATGTAAATATGTCTGGAGGCACCTTCTCTAAGCTTTTAGTTTTCTATGATCTATTAGTTTAGTGTTTATTAAAGAATCAAATGTATAGAATTACTAGGCATTCGGGGGGAATGCTGTGTAGCAAATGTAAAACTGAGCTCCTTGGAAGAAACGTAGGAATGCTTCAAACCCACTGTACTGTTTGGTTTGAGATTATTTTCATTGCTTTGAGAGTGAACTGCATAAGAGTAGGCCTTATAATAAATGCTATGTGCGTCTTCAGTAGTACCAGGCTAAAGCAATTTGGCATTCTCCCACTGTGATTTGTGATTTTAAACCCAGAAAATAAAAGCTTTTTGGTATTGATTGTTTTTAATTAAAAATACTTCCAAGTATAAATTGAAATGGATGCCACCCTTGAAGATTTACTGGCGGGAATGCTCAGCTCTTGTCGTTTTCTTAGTATCGTTCATGTCTTTGGCAACGAGAACACCTAATGAAAGCAAGCAACGCTCAGTTCCCATCAACATTTCTAGTTAGGGGGATTCTCATAACCTCGCAGTTTACCTGAGAAAGGTTTCTGTGTTAGAAGAATGGAGTATTAACTTTTAGCTCAGTGTGGCCGGGCCTTTTGTTGCAGTCAAATGGCAAATACGCACTCCTTGAAATGGCTTCTTTTCTTTTGTTTTGTTTTCTTACACTTATAAATTTCAAAAGAATGCAATTTAAAAACTGATTTCTCACAAAGAGTAAATATGCCTTTTGCAAATCAATTTTTGTAACAAGTTATTTATATGATATTACTTAATAAACTGGTTTTTTTCTAACTTGTTTTTTTTTCAATTCTCTCAAACCATTGTTTGTAATCACAGATTTTTAAAATATACATGCTGACATACTTTATCTTTCTGAACCTGCTGTTTTAACCTCTCAGAGAGCTAACAAAAGCTGACTTATTGTGCAATAATTAGCTTGTAAACAATAGTTTTTCCCAGCCAGCAATATATATCATAGGCACTGCCCTGCAGACTTCTTACTGCGGGGACATCAAGAATTCTACTATTATTTATGGAATTGCTTTATTGAGAAGAAAGCTGTTTATCATCATGGTAATTGCTTTAGATTAAAAAAAAAAAAAAAAGGACAGTTCTATATTTTTGCCCCTCCCAAACCTCCATCCATTATTTCACTTCCATAAAAACAATTGTCTCTGGGTCTCTGATTTAAAAAAAAAAAAAAAAGATAAAACAGCAGTCAGATCTGAGGAACATAAAAATAAAACCCTTCCAGCATTCTGATACTATGAGTAAATAAAATGTTTTTAGCATATTTACAGCTGTAATATTTTACATGCATGCTCTTTTTTAAGCTGCTTTCTATTTCTACAGGGGCCATTTCATAATTTTTTTTAACTGTGAGAATTCATAGCTTTGCAAAGAAGATTTTCATTTATTCATTTGTTCCATATGTATTAGGCGCTCCACTGTGTGCCGCCAAATATTTGACAGTAAGTCAGATTGGTGTACTTTGCTTCCTCTCCAGAAGCTCACGGTCTGGGAGAAAGAAATATGATAAGCTCATCACCACAATACACACTAGAAGGTGCTGTGGAGACATCTCATGAGAGATACTGAGGAAAGTGTCCTTAGGAGGGAGAAACTGTTTCTGCCCAGGTAGAGGGGTGTGGGGGAGGCTTAGGAATCAGTAGGATTGAGATAAAGTGAGATAAGAAATCAAAAAGAATAGCAGGGGAAAGAGAAAAGAGATTTTAAGCCATGTCACTGGTCTCCGCTGATGTCCTTGAAAGTGACTAGTCTTGGAAAAATCACATGACATCAGAACACAAGGATCACGAATGCCAAAGAAAATGACGTTTGTTGTTTTGTTTTTGCTTTTGCTTTTGTTTTTGTTTTCGTTTTTGTTTTGCCATTTAAAGTTAACTTAGTCAGAAACAGAAACCCACAGAAGGGAATGATGCAATTAGAAATACACTTTTTGAAGAACATGTACATTGTCCAGTAGTATGCACAGTGCTCTACAGCCAAGTCCCTCCCCACACGACCCCACCCTGGCCCCAACTCCGCAACACTCCCAAGGTTATGGTAACCCTGAGGTGACAACAGAACAAATGATGTCTGCAGGATTCTAGAAAACTTCCCTTACCTAATGGTAAGGCAGACAGGGAGTGCAATGTGAGGTCTCAGACCTGTAAACATTTAGATAGAGTAAGCTTTTTCCCATTACCTGAACAAACCACTTCCCATAATAATTATATATTAGGGTAATTAGCCCGGCGGCGGCAGCAGACAAAATCCAACATCTCTATAAAGTGTGTTCCTCACGCTTGTGAAATTCAGGGTGTTTGTAGATCTTTCTCCCCCGGTAGCAATGCCATCTGGAGCACACTGCCTGCAAGGTGACCCTGACAAGGAGAATTCAGTCACATGGTCCCAAACTAACTAGGAAGAGGCAGGGAAATGTAGACAAGCACATGTGTATCCACTGAGCACTAAGAGCTTGTGCCACATATAGCCTCAGACTCACCCTGTCAATCTTACAATATCTTTCCCAAATTCACCCCAATTTCAGTCACCATAATAAACTACATTCCATAATAATCATGAGGGGGTTATTAAGGGAGAAGGCAGGAAGTTGTTCACAAAATCAACCTTCAAGTTAGAAACCATTTTAAGAGGTGTTTGTCCATCATCCCTGACTCCAGTGTCCCTGGTAGACATTGCCAATCAATTGACATTTTTTCATGGATCGCCTAGATATAACCGTAGAATCCCTAAACGGAAGACCCCAAGCAGCCGCCAATGGCAGCGTAATGTGACCTATGTGCCATCCCAACCCTAAGAGATGACGTTTTCTGGTAAAAAAATTTGTTTTCTTTCATCCTAAGTTTCGTTGACCACTCACCACCAACATTTGCAAAGAGCATTCTGGTCTTGTGATTGCCAAAAGTTTGGAATAACTGAAGAAGCTAAAAAGCCTTGGCATACATCTTGATAATAAATCTGAAACACGAAGTAGGTATCTCTTTGCACAATTCAGACATTAATTTCAGCTTGGTTGAGACATCTCCCTTCAGCGATGCTCCTGAACTTTTATATTCATTCTACCAAAAATCATTTGAGAACCTACTCTGAGCCAGGCACAGATCAAGGTGATAGGGATTCAGGGTTAAACAGGACACACACCATTTTGTGCACTCTTCCATCAAGGACTGCCATGGTTTCATATCCTGTCACTAATCTTAATTCACCTGACTAAACATTTTGTACTGAATTACATCCTGAGTTTTTAGAGTACCTTTCTAGGTTTCATTTTCCTGAATTCAGGGCTTTTCCAAATATGCTATGAATAGATACAGCTCTTTAAAAGAAGTAGATTGTCTCCTACCTCTCTCTACAATATACTTATTCGTTTCTTAAAATGTCTTCCTTGACATATTAGATCATCTTATTGTTTCTTGAGCCCTTTGGTCCCCAAACCTTAACTTTTAACGGCGAATAATGTCATGTTTGCACACTGGTTTTTTTTTTTTTTAAGCCTCCTTATAGTCAGTAAAGGATAGGTTTTATTAAAGCTTTTCACTTTGCTTAGCTGCCTGATAATAATGCCTTACTTTTATACAGCACTTTAGAATAACTATATCTATATTACTTAATATAACTCTCACGAAAGCTCTGTACAATAGGTTCTAACATTCACAAAGAAAGTGGGGTCATTTGCCTTTAAGGTTCCCATCACAGGAATTCGAATTAAACTCACTTCTTTTAACTTAGACTCTGCGATCTGCCATCAAGCCCCACATTTTTCCCTTTGAATGCATAGTCCAATCCTACCCATTTGTGAGAATATTTATTGGGAGAAAAAAGGATGCTTTTCTTCCTTTATACAGATTCAGATGATGTCGGACACTGCTGATGGCTGCAGCCTCAAAGATATTTCTCTCCATAAGATCAATCCAAAGCCTCTGTGAAGAAAAAAGAAGAGCCTAAAGAGCAAACTTCTACTATTAACCCCAATTACCTAGCTGATTCCTATTATAAAAACAGAGCAGTATTCCTAAGGAAGAATATCCCCAAGACACATAAAATTCCACCCAAGACTACAAAAGCTCTAATTGCTTTTATAAGAACAAGCTGGACACTGTTGAAACTGCAAATATCAGATTGTAGTGCCCCTCTGTAGGGTGGGAAAACTCTGTGAAAGGAGAGAGAAAAGGAGAGGAATTAGGACTCCCAGTCTCTCAAGTGATTTAGACTCTGACTGAAGGAGTAGTTGTAGGGGAGGAAGGGAGCCTTGCTCTGTCCCTGAGCAGCCATGGAATCCACTTTTTCCCCCCAGTAATCCCCAAAAAACCCAGCTGCTCAGGTAGGTGGGTGTCTGGGTAGCAGAAAAGCAGTTACAAATCTTTGTTTCCAAACTAGAAGACACATACTTGCCTAATTTTTCTGTAACTGAACTTAATTTCTGTGTTAAACCTTGGTGCCTCTGAGGAGCAGAAACTCAACTTTAGTCATATAGGGTTTCTTTCCACAGTTGTCACTGATATTACACGTAAGTTCTAAGGGACTAAGGTGATGTCAAGGGTTGAAACTTGGAAGAATAAGAAGAGACATAGTCAAAGCTTAGAGCTGATCTGCTAAGAGAGCTAGAAGGAGGAGACAGATTTCAGAAAAAATATGGTAATTCTCTATCTTAACCCTCCCTGTCTGTCCTCTCACCCATTACAAAATGAGAAGACAGAAGTTGATTGCTCAGAAATTTGTTTATGTTATTGCCCTTTTTTTCTTATTCTCAGGTCAGGATCCAAAGTGTCAGAAAGACACATGATTCTTTTCTGACTTACGGTTTTGGCAGAGATTTGGAAAGAGCTGCGAGTTATCTCAGAATGCCTCTATTTCCAATTTAATGCTAATTTATGACAATGTCTTCTTATGTTTTACTACCTCAAGCATCATTAAATGTACTCAGTTATAGTATTAAAATATATTAAATAGTATATTAATGATTGAGCTCGTTTTCTAAAATTTTTGAACATCTCTTATGTGATAAGTACTTTATCTACTTTATGTGAAAAACATATTCTGTCTTGGCCGGGCGCGGTGGCTCACGCCTGTAATCCCAGCACTTTGGGAGGCCGAGGCAGGTGGATCACGAGGACAGGAGATTGAGACCATCCTGGCTAACAGAGTGAAACCCCGTCTCTACTAAAAATACAAAAAAATTAGCCGGGTGTGCTGGCGCCTATAGTCCCAGCTACTCGGGAGGCTGCAGCAGGAGAATGGAGTGAACCGGCGAGGCGGAGCTTGCAGTGAACCAAGATCGCGCCACTGCCCTCCAGCCTGGGCGAAAGAGCTAGACTCCGTTTCAAAAAAAAAAAAAAAAAAGAAACATATATTCTGTCTTTATCATAAATCAAGAAGAAAATGACAAAGTATTTTTTTATTTACGAATATATTTACGTAAAAATCCTACAAAGTTACAAAAGTTAAATCACAATTAAATATATATTTAGTAAGTAATTTGTACTGAAAACAATAAATGTGTTAAATACAGATTGTTCAGCTCCCTTTTGTCTGATACGGTTTGACTGTGTCCACGCCCCAATCTCATCTTGAATTGTGGTTCCCATATTCCCCACATGTGGTGGGAGGGACCCGGTGGGAGGTAATTGAATCATGGGGGCAGTTACCTCCATGCTGTTCTCGTGATAGTGAGTTCTCACGAGATCTGATGGTTTTATAAGGAGCTTCCCCGCCTACCTTCACGCTGCGCTTCTTGCTGCCACCATGTAAAGAAGGAGTTGTTTGCTTCCCTTTCCACCGTAATTACAAATTTCCTGAGGCCTCCCCAGCCGTGCTGAACTGTGAGTCAATTAAACCTCTTTCCTTTATTAATTACCCAGTCTGTGGGTATGTCTATATTGGCAGCGTGAGAACAGGGTCCAAAGGCATACATTTACCTTAAAACAATTTGGCAAAATAAAATTATACAAATGATAGCTATCAAGTGAGAAAAGGCTGAGGGACAGATTGGTTTGGGCATTAGACCTGAGCTGGGCCTCCAAAGAGCACGAGAACCTATAGCAAAATCACCAGAACGCTTCTCTAAAGTGCAAATTCCCCAGTCCAACTCCAGAAATAATCGGGGCTATTTTATGCACTCCACAGGCCTTAGGCATTCCTAAGGGATGAGGAGGGAAGTTCTAATAGTTTTAATATTTTAATATTTTATATTGTATTTAAATTGTATTTATTCATTTAAATATTTAATATTTTAATATTTGCATATACTTTACAACTTTCCTGCACCTGTTGGATGCAAGGCATGGGCTTGTCTTGTAAATAATAAAGGGATTAAAACAGGTGCCCTTTCTGGAAAAGGTTGCAGGTTTCTAATTAAAACACCGGGAGTAGTTCAGATGCATTTATTTAAAACCTCAGATGAAGCTTCCCACAACCCCGCATTTTTTTTTTTTTTCAGAACTTTTCTGGCTACTTTCCCTGCATATATCAGTCAATAAGTAGATTGAAATCCCTCTAGAGTTGATTCACCAGTCTTCCTAAGCATTTGCTTCTATTTTTCTCTCTTTAGAGTCAGCTGTTATTCTATGAGCCTCAGCTGGGGAACTCCTCTCTCATAGGGCCCAATCAGAATTCCACTTCAATTAGCTTAATTGGAGGAAGACGCAACCAAATTTTCAATTAAAGTCCTAAACAGGCTATTAGAACAGACTATTTTTGTCTTTCAGAGTAAGCTCTCCTAATAGTCATTTTTTAAAAGGTAAAAATGTAAAGGAGAAAAGTGGTCACAATTAGATCAATTACTGGTATTAATCATTTCTCCTAGTAATGTTGGGTCTTTTCACTTAGTGATTTGGAAGTAAGACACTTATTCATTTTTTATTAACTTTATTAAATTAATATGTTGTTTAAAATGCCAAATAGTTCTTCAAGGCTCATGGCAAAAACTTTCCACTCCACTTCCAATTTGTTACCCACAGATACCCCCTTCAACTCTTCCAGATAGCTCTTCTAGTATTGACATTCATGTTTCTAAACAACAGCAGTCATTAGAAACTACCATTTTCGTAGGAGAAAAGGGGTTAATATCAACAATTTTAGATGGTTCAACTTAACACTACTAGTTCTGGGGTTTATAGTTTTGACTGTTGTCTACTGACTTCTCACT
>NW_012116722.1:385168-468654 GCF_000951035.1 Colobus angolensis palliatus
AGACCATCCTGGTCTACATGGTGAAACCCCGTCTCTACTAAAAATACAAAAAAAAAAAAACGGGTGAGGTGGCGGGCGTCTGTAGTCCCAGCTACTCGGGAGGCTGAGGCAGGAGAATGGCGTAAACCCGGGAGGCAGAGCTTGTAGTGAGCGGAGATCGCGCCACTGCACTCCAGCCTGGGCGACAGAGCGAGACTCTGTCTCAAAAAAAAAAATTTTAATGTTTTCTTCTCCCTGCTGCTTATCTGTTTTTTGTTTGTTTGTTTTTTGGTGGGGGGGGTCTGTTTGTTTTTTATTTGTTTCGTGAATGTCTTTTCTCTGTTTGCTTTGGTCTTTGTATTCTAGATGAGAAGTCTTCCTCAGCTGTCTGGTGATCTTTAGCTGTCTTTTTCATAGTTAATAGTGAGGTATCAAAAAGCTAATTAGAAGCTCTATATGTCAGCTGGCAGGCCTCACCACAGAGTGATTGAAGGAAACTGATGGTTTCATTGGGACACCCAATTGCCAGCCTTTGTAAATCTTTTGGCTCCGTCGGTTTCCCCTGAGAAGATTCCTTCAATCTCCTTTCTAAGGGTGTAATTCTGGCTACCAGTACTCGGCTTTACAGGGGATCCCAATGTTCAAAATATAGATTTTTCACTTAATCTACCTTTGGCGTACAGCTCTTTCCCATACTCACAGCTGCCTGATGTTCCTGCACGTGGGTCCTCTTTTGATTCTGCTTTTCTGGATAGTAAATCTCCTACTTTCTGCTGGGATGGGGAAAGAATGGTGAATAAAGTCATCCAGCTGTGCAGGGTAGGGAAGAGGATCTGAAATCGAACTGCTCGTTATACCGATTTGTAGTCAGTCTGTTTCAGCCGCACTCCACATCCTGGCAATCAGAGGTACTTAGCATCTCTGATTCCTGACCTTATCTGAGTTTTGCATTAGGAATCAACTTGCTTATTGGATTCCCATCCCTGTGCTAGCAATTAGGCCTCAGTTTCTCCATTCTTCTAGGTAAGTTGCCATTCATTTATCCTTCTTTCATCGTTTAAACTTTTAGAGACATAAGAGGCAAGTGCAGTAATTGAAACAAGAGATGAGAATGGCCGGCACTAGCACAGTGGTAACAGCAATTTGAGTTTTACATTCGTGGATTCACAAGAGATTTTAAATGAGTTTGTAGTTTGACTACATTGTGGACCATCCCTGCATGTTTCTGGAGTGAGCATATATGTAGCTTGTGATGCTATTTTACAGAGGGTCTAGGAAAAAGAAAATACTTGGGGGATAATGTGTTCAATTTGAGCATGCTAAGTTTGAGATATTTATGCAACATTCAAGAAAGTCAAGCAGCAGTTTAATACATAGATTTGAAGTTTATGGTAGCCAATTTGGAATGTAGATGTAGCTTTGAGAATCAGCAACATAGGGATGATAATTTCAGGGAAAGGAATGGATGAGATTGTGCAGGGAGAGTCCTTAGGGCATGAAGGGAAGAGGGAAAAGACAAAACCTACCAGAACACCCATATTTAAGGAATAAACAAAACCAAAAGAACTTGCTATGCAGACTGAGAAATATTTACTCAAGAATTAGAAGAAATGCAGGAAGACTTGGTGTTTCCAACTTTAGAAAAGAGTTATAATAAAGATGGAGAGTTAGCCCAGAGGTCAACCAAGCTAAGGACTGAAAAGTTTCCAATGGACGTAAAGAAAGGAGGCAACTGAAGACCTTGGCTATAGCAATTTCAGTGGGAGATAAAAGGGCCTCAGCCAAGTTGCTATGGGTAAGGGTGAGAAGTCAGTGAGCTTTTCCAACTCTCTGGCAGTTAAGAAGCGGTGAAAGGAAGTGCTGGAGAGGATGTAAGCTACACATCCTCTAAGATGATAGATTTGGAGTCAGGAAGTTTTGGTGTTTCTGTGGAGAAGCAGGCATAGTTACCCCTATGGAGAAGAAAAGAGATGACTGAGAAAGAGAAGGCTTTCCAGATAGTATTAAGGACCAAGTTGGTGTTTAAGACCATGAATCTGTAGTAACACTTATCTCTATCCTAATGTGATTAAGACTTGAATCATCTCCTTTTCTCCAAAAATGTGAAAGATGTAATGAGATATAAAGCCATTCACCTTTCCATTAAACTTCTAAGCTACATAAAAAATATAGGGAAATAGTAATAATGTATTTTTATAGAATAATTCAGAGACATATTTGACAATGTTAAAAATTCAGTCTCTTGACAATCTAGTTCACAGTTTGGAAGATCATGTTTCTTCACAGAAAAAGCCTATAAATGCTTCTCTTAGACAACCTATCTGATTATTCCTGCTTACTTATCAGGGGTCCTTAGAGAATGAGTAGGTTGCAATATGTGCAAAATCCACTCTTCTAATCACAAGATCCCAGTGTTGCTTTGCATCAACACCTTTTGATTTAAGTCTGTATTATTATCTTAGGAAACAGAGAACCTCTTTAAGCAAGTCAGACTTATCTTGTTTCACTTGGAAATTTTGTAAAGCATCAGTTCTTGGGGTCCTCTATTCACAATCAAATTTGCCTAGGTCTACATTCTCCATACAAGAGTGTCCTTAAAATTCTCCCTGGTTATCAATGAGTAATATATAATATGTCTTTTGGGGAACAAAGTTGTTAAAGGGATGCCTGGTGTCATATTATTACTGTATGTAAGGAACAGCTTTCATCACCATTTATAATAATCAGTCTCCTTTATTTCTCCTTTTGTTGGTAAAGCCTTCTAGGAAATGATACATATATGGTCAATATGATATGGTATACATCTTTGCTATCCATCAATGTATCTGCTGTATTACATACACAGTAGGCTTCCAATGAATATTTATTGAATGCCTGAATAAGTGAATTTTTCTCTTTGAAGAGTAGTTACTCTTTAATATCTATTCTTCAAGAATGTCAAGCTGTGTCTAAAAGTAATCAAGTGTGACTATTGTAATATTTCCCTAAGCTTTTATACCTTTAATTTTGCATGCTTTCACATTCACTTTCAGGTAGCAAGTGCATTGAGCATCTTTTTCATGTTTGCAACGATCCCACATATTACAGATTCTCAGTGTCAAGCGATAGCATGTATTGACCTTGAAATTCCCAGACACATTATTGGATAGTGACTCAGGAAAAGACATTAAATTTTTCTGTGTGTTGAATATTGCAACTGGGCTTCTTAATCAGGAGAAAAAAGGTTGAGTACAAGTGTTATATACACACTGAAAGACAGTGTTCATCTCTTCTGAATACATGACAATGGAGAGGACAGTTGTGCTGAGCAAACGTAATATCAAGGGATTAGCGTGGACCACGAAAAGACATTGCACAATCAGTGCTGAGGGAGAAAGTCTCATCCAGAAGCTTTGAAAATATTGTTTAAATTTATCAAAAGTTAGGTTAATTTTTTAAAGGATTTGGAATTAATTGCTTTCTGAATTTGTAGCTCTTTATAAAAAGAAAACATTGTGGGCCGGGCACGGTAATCCCAGCTCTTTAGGAGGCAGAGGTGGCCGGGTCACCTGAGGTCAGGAATTTGAGACCAGCCTGGCCAACATGGTGATTCCCTGTCTCTACTAAAATACAAAAATTAGCCAGGTGTATTGGCAGGTGCCTGTAATCCTAGCTACTCGGGAGGCTGAGGCACAAGAATCACTTGAACCTGGGAGGTGGAGGTTGAAGTGAACCGAGACTGTGCCACTGCACTCCAGCCTGGGCAACAGAGCAAGACTGTCTCAAAAAAAAAAACAAAAAGAAAAAAAGAAAACATTGTCCCAAGTATGGCGGTGACTCATGCCTGTAATCCCAGCACTTTGGGAGGCAGAGGAGGGAGAATCGCTTGAGGCCAGGAGTCTGAGACCAGCCCAGGCAACACAGCTAGACCTCAGGGTGATCTGTTGTTGGGGTGAGAGTGTGACAAAGAGTGACAGTTGAGAATCAGCAGCAAAAAGTTCCCACCCAGAAAAAAAATTATTTAATCTCTGGTTTAGATGAAAATAATGATTTTCCAAATGATAGCTAATGGAATGTAACACTTTTTACACGTACAAACTGTTTTGTTTGCAATTTACTCTCAACCTCCCGAACACCCCAGACATTTAATGTGGGGTTTGCTTTCAGTGTATTTTGGCACTAACTTCTCTTTATTTCTGGATCCATTCATTCAATTGTTTTTGAAAGCATTTGTTGTGTACCTGCTCCATGCATCCTTCTTTGCAAAGCTCTGTCAGAGATAAAAAGAAAGCAGCATTCTTGCTTATCCTAGAAGAGTTGTTAAATATTTTCATGCTGGGAATGGTTCAGCATTGCTCATTAAAAATGACTGTATATACTCTCACCAGTGAGAAGAAGAAATTACTTGATTCCTCTACCTATTTTACCCATAATGGATGCTTTTCTAACTAGCCTGTTAGGTGGCTTGAGTTAATAAACCCCCAAGGAGAAATTAGTAGGCTACCTTTCCATTTATGGAATTGAATACATTGAATCATGCTTCTAAGTATTTCAAGGTGTTTAACTTTACATTAATTTTGCATGGAGTGAGGAAAGATAAACAGCTAAATAAAAAGTATGCCTTCCCATTTGTAGTAAAATTTTTTAAATTAGAATAATAGTCCAAATTACTAGTGCTCTTCCTTTATCATATAAATTACTAATTATTTCATATTATTAGAGGAAAATTATAAAAATTAAATTTTTAAGTATTGATACAAAAATAGTATTTGACAAAGCTAAAATATAATCTTTTGACATATCTTTTGATTATTAACTTCTTGTTTCTATATGTTCTATGGGAGAAACCTTTGTATTTTTAGATAATTTTCAAATTCGGAGGAAAACAACATACCCTAAGTGTATTGCTAGAGCAGTGGGGTTTTTTTGTTTGTTTTTGAGACAGAGCCTTGCTCTGCCACCCAGGCTACTGTGCAGTGGCACAATCACAGCTCACTGCAGTCTCAACTTCCCAGGCTCAGGTGATTCTCTGGCCCTAGCCTCCCAAGTAGCTGGGACTACAGGCGCACACCACCACACCTGGCTAATTTTTTATTTTTTTTGTGGAGACAGGGTCTCACTATGTTGCACAGGCTGATCTCAAACTACTGGCCTTAAGCGATCCTCCCACCTTGGCCTCCCAAAGTGCTGGGATTACAGGTGTGAGCTACCATGTCCAGCCTTAGAGCAGGGTTTTTATTATAACTTTCCTAGTGTTCATTTGATTAGAACACAAAATGATATTACTAACAAATCTGCATCAAATATTTTTCTCCAGTATCAAAATAACTGGTAATTAAGCAGCATACTTAATGATCAGAGTTCATCATCCTTTGAAAATGTAAACCCAAATAAAATTAAATATACAAATAAATGGAGGACATAAAACCCTACATTTTTAAATTTTGTTTAATGTTTGTTTGCTTGTTATGAGCAAGGTACTCACTAGAAATAGAAAAAAATTAATAAGACTTTAAAATGTTCATAAACTGGATGGAAAAACAAACAGGTAAACCAGTGAATACAATTCAGTGTTATCATAGTCACCTCCTGAGGTATATGTTAAGTCTTGGTTCCCCAGTAAATAAATGACAATCCCACCCCAGTATGATTCAGTTCTCTTAGCCATACCTGGTTAGACAAATGCTTTAGGTAGGTCAAGTTTGTTTCCATTAATTACACCTAAACAAAAGTGGACTAAGAAAATGATGATGAGTAGTAGTTTGGGGTGCAAACAACAGGGAACAGGCAGATCCCAGAGGACCATGCTCCAACACTAATATGCTGGTAGCTGAGGGAAATGCACCCTGTCCTCCCAACTCCAACATGCAGAAGCTGTTCTACCTGAGTAGAAGTTGGTGACAGCAGATCAAGTCCAAAGCACCACAGGTGGGACAAAGTCCCTACCTCACTAGCTACCAAAGAAGTGAAGGCTCTGCAAGGAGGCCCACCCACTCCCCAGTGTTCCCTCTTTCTGGACTCAAACTAGCATTATGTGAACTGCATAATGAGACTGCTGTTGGGTCAAACCTTTAAACCTCAGCATCTCCACAAACTCAAAATTTCAAAGAAAGGAGATAGAGGGGTAATTGGACCACCTTTCCCAGACAACTGTGTGTTTCCTATGCAAATTGCCCTATCTCTACTTCAAAGCTGGTCATCCCCTAAGACAAGGACAAAGACTGAGTATACTTTGGGTCCTGGGCTGGACCCTGTCTGATGCAAATCTGCATGACCCTGGTCTAAATCAAGGGTCTCTCTGCCTGTTGGGAAAGTAGTTACCAGGGTCTCTGAGTAATGAAGGGGAAAGAAGCCCTAGGGTACTCAACTTTCTAAAAATGAAGGGGATTGTGAGGGAGAAGTGTCAGTGTCTCACCCATAAAACCCTTTTGAGAAGAGATGACATTCAAATTGAGTCTTCAGGTTGAATAGCAACGTTTCAGATGGAGTTGGCAGAGTAGTCTTCCAAGCACAGAGTAGTGAAAAAAATGTTTCACTGTAGTAAAGGCAAGTCATTTAGTATAACTAAAGCCAATGATAAGTGTGGAAACGTTGAGCTGGAAGCACGACGCCAGGGTGTTTGAATTTTATTCTGCAGGCTGTAGGACGTCCTTGAAGGAGGTAGAGCAGAAGAGTGACATAATCAAATTAGGGATCTACAAAGTTTAAAACAAGAACAATTTAGAGAATTAAAGTAAAGCTCTGAGTTAGAAGGCTATTATAGTAATTTAATCAAAATGTAATGAGGGTTTCTAAATAAGACCACTCAGTGAGAATAAAAAATAGGGGAGGCATTTTGGAAGGGTATATGCCAGAACTCATTGACTAACTGAGGGTGAGGAAGAGGGAGGAGAGAAGGGTAGGATGACCACTGGCTCTGGTGACTGTGAGAACAATGAGCAGGTGTGAAGAAAAAATATGTTCTATGTCAGTTTTACCACTTGTTTGCAAAGGTGTTGCAATGTTCCCTGATTTTCCATCCAAAATACATCATCAGATTTTTCTGTGGAGTATATTAAGCTAGTGGGTGATGTTTATGCATTAGTTTTCCATTGCTATGTAAAAACCGCCGTGGACTTAATGACTTAAAACAATACCCACGTATTAGCTCACATTTCTGTAGGTCAGAAGTCTGGCACGTCATGCCTGGGTTCTCTGCTCAGGGTCCCACAATGATGGGATCAGCTGAGCAGGGCTTATCTGTGGAGGTTCGGGGAAAGAATCTGCTTCAAAGTTCATTCAGATCATTGGCAAAATCCAGTTCCTTGCAGCTGTAGGACTGAAGTTCCCAATTACATGCTGGCTGTCAGCCAGGGAGGAGTGTCAGCTTTCAGTGTCTACCTGCATTCCTGGGCATGTGGCCCCCTCCATCTTTAAAGCTAGCAGTAGTGTGCTGAATCCTCATGATGCAAATCTCTCTGACTTTCTATTCTACCACCTATCAGAGAAAACTCTGCTTATAAAGGGCTTGTGTGATAAGATGAGGCGCACCCAGGTTGTCTCTCTTTTGGTACAAACCATGACATCACGAGTGTAACACAATGAAACTCGGCCAATCAATCACACCTTCTAAACACAAAACTAAAAGAAGTGATTCTCCTCCAAGGCCTGGTGGTATGAAGAAGTATATTAAGATCAGAGGAGAGAGTTCAATTAAAAAATTAGAATCAGAGAGTCAGATGGAGAAGTCAATGTGTCTCTGAAGAGAAGATCCAAAAACAGAGGCTGCAAGAGGGATGAACAAGAGCCAGGAATCTGAGTCCAATAAGTCAGGATCAAAGGGAAAGAGGTAAGTTTGAAGTAAGATGGCAACTTGAACAAAGTATCTCACCTCCTGCCCAGCCCCTTGTGATGGTGAGACAATGATTTTGAAAATAGTGAAAAAGTTCTGCCGTCACTTGAACAAGGAAATATTCCCCCACATGTCATAACTTCAAAGAGTTACAGTTGAGGTGGAACAAGATGATAACAAGAGGTCTTAGGGAAATCCCAGCGACATCGTCCAAGTTTGAAGGCCACATATCAAAGAAAAGGATGATGGTGGAGCAAGCAGGAAGCGTGTCCCAGGGAAGCACGATTACTTGGAAGTAACTATGCCATGACCCTAGGAGTGCAGGCCGACCTACCTAGTGGAGAGTTGGTGACTGCTGGGCTGGATGACGTGACGGCAGAAGAAACTGGAAAGAATGGATACCACTTGTGCCCAGAGTAGAAGGTTGAGCCACATCAAAATCTTGGACATAGATATTTGGCCCCTGGAAAACAGTCAGCAGAGATTCAACGTGTAGATAAATGGAATTTCTGAAAGAGACTAAAACAAATGGAAGAAAAGCTGTCCTCAAAGAGATAATAGCTAGCATTTATTGAGACCATACTGTGTTTGAGGCACTATGCTTAGCACTGAACTCGTATCATCACTACCTGTACTCCTTTCATTAGTCTTGGAGACAAGCACAACCTTGATGGGGACTCATCCAACACTCTGCCTCCTCAGCTCATAGCCAGTTCAATTCTCAGAGCTCCAGGCCGTATTCTGGCTGCTTGCTCAGCATCTGTACTTTGCTGTGCCTAACCCTCTCAAACACAGCATGTCCAGACTTGCCATCTCTCCCAGAACAGTCCTGGTCTCCTTCAAGGTTTTATATATCAGGAAAACCATCCTCCAACCTTTCTGTTTGTGAACACTGAAAACCTAGGTGTCATCTGTAGTATGTCCTTTGTTCTCATTTTCATAGCCAAGGTGTCACCAAAATCCAGATATATTGATCTCTTAAATATCTTCCTAATCCATGCTCTCTACTATACCCTGATCCAGATAGCACCATTTCTAGCTTGGAGTAACTTCCCAATTGGTCTTCCTATATCCACTTTCATTCCACCAGTCCATTAATCTATACTGCAGCCAAAGAGATCTTTCCAAATCATAAATCTGAGTGCTTCACTCCTGCCTAAAACTCTTCAGCGTTTTCCCGTTGCCCTTAGGATGGAGTAGCAGTTCCCCAACACGGGCTACAAAACTCTGCCTGGTGGGGCATGTGCCGCACACTCTGCCTTCGCTCCCTGCACTGGCCTCTCCCTTCCTCCAACATACGTCACCCCGAAAGTTCTCTGTACATGCTGTTCCCATTCTTGGGATGCTCTTTTCCATCCCAACTCGATTTACTTCTTACTCATCCTTAAGATCTCAGCTGTGTTCACCCAGTTCCCTTCATTTTATTCACACACTATACCACATAACTTTCCTTCATCTATCATCACATTGCAATTATACATTTCCTCTGTGCTGATTTAACGTCTGACCACAGTAGACTGGAAGTTCCATGGGGGCAGAAAGTGTTTCCCGTTGTGTTCCCGTTTTATTGCCGTCACTTAGCACAGCACCTGGCAGGAATAGATGCTCAGTAAATATGTATTGGTTCAATGAATGAGCGATTTACTGAATGAATGTATGTTTCATCTAATTCTAGAAGAGGGCCAGACAGGCTCTACCATACTTGGGTTTTTGTGTATTTGTCTTCCATTTCATACAGCTTTATGTTAGGATTTTTGATCTAGTTGTTTTTAGCATTTAACCGTCAGTGACAGACCATTGTGGATTGTAAACTTTGTAAGCTTTTTCATTACAAGTGCCTTTTTCTCATTAGTTTCTGCCCTCATTTCAGTCTTGGATCTTGGATAATATTAACATTGCAGCCCCTGCTTCCTTTTTGTTTCCATTTGCCTTGGTTTGTTGGGCTTTTTTTGCAGGGGTACAGAGTTCACCTACCTTTGATTTTTCAATCTTGCTGAGTCGTTTTTTTTTCCTTCTCTCAAAATCTCAACAGATTATTTCCTCCACTTGCATTTATTAATCTGATCATATCTTTGGTCTTTGTGCTAAACTTCACTTTTGTTTTATGTTTTTAATACCTACATTGTCTTGTATTTTCCTATGTGATCTGACTTCTCTATTTTGTTTTTGTGTGGCTTTCTCTTTGTAATAAATTTTTAGTTTTTAAATGTTGTACTTTTGAATAATACATTTAAACAACCTGAAACAGTATCCATACAAACTTCCTCAAAAGGAGATGAGGAAATTCTCATGCACACCTCTCCTCCCAAATTTATACACCCCTCCATATACTGATTGGCCAGTTATATTGTTGTTTTCAATTATTCTGGTGTTATCTTTATGCATTAAAATAATGCACTTAAACCTTCATCATTTGAATTATCAGTATTAGAATTTCTCGAGCTCCACAATGGAATATTAAATAAGAGGAAATGAAGAAATGTACACTTCCTCCCATCTCTACTTCCTTCCGATCTCTCGACTATTTTACTAAGATCATTATTTCTAACCTCTTGACTACTGTACTAAGATTATTATTTCTATTCGGTTACAATTTTTAACATTCATTCTTTTCTAATGCCCTAATTCCCAATTGTTTAGACTTGGTGTTATATCTAAATAGTTTCAGTACTCACATCAGTATTCTCATTTCCTATATCCTGAGCTCATCATTTTCATTAATCTCTTATCTCTTGGTTAGCTGACTTTCAGAGTTAAGTAGATAATTTTTTTGCCAAAAAAGAAAGCTAATGTGTACCATATTTCCTGAGTGCTTTTGTGTGTCAAATTAATCTGTTTTCTATATACTTGAATGACATTTAACTGAGTATAGAAGCCTCAGAGCACATTTTCCTTCCCCAAAGACTTTGTAATGATTGCTTTACCATTTTCTAGTATTGTTGCTATGAAATTTAATACCAGCTCGGTTTTCCCTTAATATAGGTGAATTATCTTATTGTCTGGTTTTGGTTGTACTCATTTATTCAACAAATACGAGTTGAGTGTCTACTATGTAATAGGTACTCTTCCAACTGCTAGGTTTATATCAGGTTGTGTATTCTTGACACTCAACAACTTTACCATTATCAGTTGTCCCAAGACAGGAGGCCATGGTATGCACCTTCAATCCACAGAATCAAGTCTTCTTTTATAGCAGTTAGCATTAAAATCTTTTCGAGGGGGTTTATTAATTCTGTTCTCTTCTTCGTGCGAAAGTATTTAAAATTGTATTCACTTCATGATTAAATTCACCTTTTGATGTGTATTGTCTATTTGCCTTTATTTTGTTTTTTCCTCCACTCACCCTACTTGGTTTCGTGGTCTTTCTCTTTGGTTTCTAGCTGTCAAATATCTGTACATCTGTACATGAGTCTGCTAGATTCTTTCTCATTATGACTTTTTGTTTGTTTTTTGAGACAGGGTCTCACTCTGTTGCCCAGTCTGGAGTGCAGTGGCATGATCTCGGTTCACTGCAACCTCCACCTCCCAGGTTAAAATGATTCTCATGCCTCAGCCTCCTGAGTAGCTGGTACTACAGGTGCATGCCACCACCCCCAGCTAATTTTTTAACTTTTTGATAGAGACAGGGTTTCACATGTTGGCCAGGCTGATCTCAAACTCCTGACCTCAAGTGATCTGCCCTGGGATCACAGGCATGAGCCACCACGCCCAGTCACTTTATGACTGATTTTTAAACAAGGGAAGCTCTATCTTGTTCGGTTTTTTGCTCAAGAGTTGTATAAGGAAAGAAAAGGGAAGAGAGAGCCAAGTCTACAGGAGTAATACTGTCTTGGATGACTTTCTCATCAACTCCGCTGTGCCTTTGCTGCAAGGATGTTTCTCCTACCAGTGACCCACATTCCTTCTGAGAATGAGCAGAAGGTTTTTGTGGCTCACAGTGAAGCCCCATAAGGTTCTAGTTCTCTGTACAGTGACTTGGCATTTATTTTCATTCTCCTCAGCTGACATTGGATTTACTGATCAAAGGTGACTCTGTATCCAGAGCAGAAATTCCCCAGGGCATGGAGGTTAAGAGGACAGGCTTGGCATTTGAATCCAGGCTCTGTAACTGACTTGTAAAATTGGGATAATAATAGTATCATCCTCATATAAATTATCTTTGAAGATTAACTAAGTTGATACATGTAAACTATTTAAATCAGTGCCTAGCACACAGTAAGCACTCACTAAATATCAGCAATTGTTATGTTGATACTATTATCAGTGGTATGATTCCATCATGTGCCATCAGCACATTTTCTGCAAAGTTCATGGACTTTTCTCCTTCCAGTCCCATCTGGTCTGCAGTTCCTCAGGGTAAGATGTAGAATTAGTTATTCCCAGTAAGGGATAACTGGAAAAGTCCTTTGGAGCTGTGCCACCTACTGTTGGAGAACTCTGCAATGTGAATGGACTATCCAAAGTGAATCTACATTTGGCATATTCTGGAATTGGGGCCAAATGCCCCTATATTTAGAAGCAATTCTTCATAGCTTGGGGTTGTGTCTACTAGTTTTGTTAAAGATGGACTCTTTAGTTAGAATGTGTGTTGTGTTCAGTTGATATTAAAGAGTAGAGCTTAGTGCAATTATCTTTATGCTGTCATCTTCAAGCAGCAGCTCTTAATATTTTTAAATCCAGAAATATTTTTAAATAAGAGAGAGAATGGCAAACTCCTTTTTCTCCACTGAAGCTTAAATGTGAAGACATTATAAGAAGGATTTAAGAGTTCTTAATGTGATGTTCATAAAAGCACAGTTTAAACCTCAAAATCAGTTCCTAAGGGAGATTATTAAATCTTATTCCAATTTTGCACTTGTGACTAAATATTTTTTTATTTAGAAAATGGTTTTGCATGAGAAATGGAAGTATAGTTTTAATATAAAATCTTGGTAAATTTCAAATTATTTAAAATTTTCATGAAACTTTGAGTATAGATATACCTTATTACCTTTTTATATATATGTTTTTATATTATATATAGTGTGTATATATGTAAATATATATATTCGAAAGAAATCTATCTATATGAAAGATACGTCATTATTCAAATAATGTAAACCTGGTTTCAACCTATCTTGCCCAGATCATTTTGAATTTTATGGATTTCACTTTTTCTTTGAGTCCATGTCTTTCTTAGTCAATTAAGAAAAGCAAAATAATTAAACCAGTTAATGGTTATTTGTGATTTTCATGGTCATGGTGATAATGATGATGGTAATGATCTCACATTTATAGTGGGTGGGTACTATGTTTATAAATTATTTCATTCTCTTGTCAAAAGAACCACATGAGGTGAGACCAATTATTATGCCTACTTCACAGATAAGAAAACCAAGACCTAGAGATTTAAGTTACATTCACAGCATCATCCAACCAGCAAACGACAGATTTGCCAAGCCAGATGGGCTCAAAATCCACGCTCTTAAATAATTAGTGAAGCCACTCCCCGATCCTCTAATACTACCTCTCCAGTAATATGAGCACCACAGTACTCATTTTATATGAGGAAAGAAAGTAAATTTTCAATTCAAAAATTGGCTCAAGTTCACCTAACTCAAAAGAGAGAGAATCTTAACATACACTAATGCTCTTTTCACTACAGCTCTTGAATATTAGAAAACTGAAGTTATATGTCCCAGAATAAGTGAGAAACTTTTAAGCAATTTTTTTAAATTCACTTATAATTCTTTTAAGACCTATTTTCCCTGTCCTAAGAAAGAAGCAGGGGGAAATGCTCTCAAAAATGTTCTTTTCCATGGATGGCCAGATCTTTTGAAGCATGAATGGATCTCCAAAACAAATGATCACTTGGCCATTCAGTGTAGGGAGAAAAGAAATTGCTCTGAACAATGATGCGTATAAACTGAATTTTTGAGGTATAATAAATATGATTCTCCTTGAAGGAGATTTTTTAAAATCAGGTTGCTGAAGTAAGTCAAAAGAGACAAATATAACTCTTTGCTTCTATATGTGGAGGTTAATCACAAAATGCATCTTTGTTTTAAAATCCCATGAATGTTGGAACGGAAGACCATCCAAAGTCAGTTCATAAATGAACCATTCCCTTTGAAACTTTGACGAATGACTCCCTGATGTTGCTTCTGTTTGCTGAGGAGGGAAGCAGTGGCCTTCTGGGGCAGCACGTTAAAGATATTTCTATGAGATTTATGTGGCACAAAGCACTCTCAAAGACAAATCAATGTATCCAAGTAGAGCATTCTAGTATAATCACACTGATCAAGAAAAGTGTTTCATCAACACAGATCTGTCATTTCTTCCTCTCATTGTGTGGAGCTGCCTCAAGGTTTTATGTCCCTGAAACAATGCTCTGAATGGTAATCTTCAGACACATTTGATATTAACAGAAATCCATAAAATCAGTCATCACTCTGGATGCATACTTTCCCTTAGAAAAACCATTTAAGTTCAAACTTGGTGGGAGAAATATCAGAACAAAACTATTAAAGAAACCTGGTGGCCGGGTGCAGTGGCTCACGCCTGTAATCCCAGCGCTTTGGGAGGCTGAGACAGGTAGATTACCTGAGGTCAGGAGTTTGAGACCAGCCTGACCAACATGGTGAAACTCCGTCTCTACTAGAAATACAAAAATTAGCCAAGTGTGGTGACATACGTCTGTCGTCCCAGCTACTCAGGAGGCTGAGGCAAGAGAATCACTTGAACCTGGGAGGCAGAAGTTGTAGTGAGTCCAGGTAGTGCCACTGTACTCCAGCCTGGGCCACAGAGAAAGACTCTGTCTCAAAAAGAAAAAAGAGAAAAAATACATGGGGACTGGGCTTGGTGGCTCACATCTGTAATCCCAGCATTTTGGGAGGCCAAGGTGGGAGGATCCCTTGAGCCCAGGAGTTTGAGACCAGCCTGGGCAACATAGTGAGACCTCATCTACAAAAAATTGAAAATTAGCTGGGCATGGTGGCGTGTACTTATGGTCCCAGCTGCTGAAGTGGCTGAGGTGGGAGGATTGCTTTGGCACAGGAGGTTCAGGCTGTAGTGAGCCAAGGTCACATCACTGCACTTCAGCCTTGGGAACAGAGCAAGATCGTCTCTGGGGGAAAAAAAAAAAAAAAAAAGGAAAGAAAAAAACATGCGCCTGGATTATGGCCTCAGAATTTGTTGTGAACCCATATTTACATGCAAAGTTAACCTCAAATACTTTGGCAAATTACAAAGTCTGTAGGGGTGCAGGAATGATGCTGTCATTCATTGATCCACACCACTTCTGAGAGATTTACGGATGTCTTGATTATGGTGGGATTCTCACCAGGCCTCATCTTCAGCACTCTCCAGTTCCAGGTGATGCACAGCCTCGCAACCCTCCCCCTGCTGAGATCCAGCCTTTGAGCATCACTGCCCTGGTTTTTCTTTAATGAAGCTAAACAGTGCCCTGATTAAAATTTTCCAAGTTCTTGACATTGAAATAAATGGAGTAAGGGAGAGAAAAAAAATCTGCCTCAAAATTGTGTATGAGAATGTATTTAAGAAGGAAAACAGACTGTTGATGGAATTTTAGAGGGTCAGCAAATACCCTTCTCCTGGTTGTGAACTGAACTGTGAACCCCACCCCCATCCAAAATTGAAGTTGTAACCTCCCGTGCCTCAGAATGTGACTGTATTTGGAGACGGTGGTCTTTAAAGAGGTAATTAAGTTAAAATGAGGTCAGTCGGGTAGACCCTTATAAGAAGTTAAGACAGAGGCTGGGTGTGGTGGCTTACGCCTGTAATCCCAGCACTTTGGGAGGCCGAGGCAGATGGATCACCTGAGGTCGGGAGTTCGAGACCAGCCTGACCAACGTGGAGAAACCTCGTCTCTACTAAAAAATACAAAAAAAAAAAAAAGTAGCTGGGCATGGTGGCACATGCCTGTAGTCCCAGCTACTCAGGAGGCTGAGGTAGGAGAATCACTTGAACCCAGGAGGTGGAGGTTGCAGTGAGCCAAGATTGCACCATTGCACTCCAGCCTGGGCAACAAGAGCGAAACTCTGTCTTAAAAAAAAAAAAAGAAAAATTAAGACAAAGAATCACACAGTGGGAAGACCCCATGAAGACACCGGGAGAAGGCGGCCCTGTACAAAGAAAAGTCTCAGTAGAAACCAACTCTACCATCACTTCGATCTCAGATTTCTGGCCTCCAGAACTGTGAGAAAATAAATTTCTGTTATTTAAGCCAGCCAGTCTGTGTCATACTTTGTTATGACATCCCCAGTAAACAAATACACACTACTCCAGAGTTCAGGACCACTGGTAAATAAGGCTGGACACAGAGAGATGCGATGGGGCCAGAGTCAGCCATATTATTGATAAAATCCATTTGAGAACATGGCCTTAGATCAGCAGTCATAGGGCTTGCATGGACTATATCCCCTCCGAACAGGCAGCCTGCCCTGGAAACATGTCATACAGAGGAGTTGAGGAAGTACTCCATGGGTGAGCAGACAGACATGAAAGAAACAGGACTCTCTGGGAGGAGTACGGGGATGGGGAGGAGGTGGGAGTGTTCCTCCTATCCTTTTTCCTCTGGGTGGAGCAGCAGAAATCCCTCCCCTTTCTGGAAGTGTGAGAAAAAGGAAATGAATGTCTCCATGGTCCCACCCCCAGCAGATCTCAAGCTTTATTCTCCCATGTGCTTCCTAAGAGAGGTGAAGTCAACTCTCATCATCTTCACTTGGAAAGGCCATATTCAGCTAAAATGCCACAAAAGGAAATCTCACTTTCCCCCTTCAACGTGCTCATCTTTCCATAGTTCTTTCCCAGGAGGAAGGACATCATCTTCCAACCCTGGGCCAGGCTGTCACTTGGGGTCATCTAGTTTTCTTTCTCCCTGTTTGATGGATTCTTCCTCTTAAATAGCTTGGAAACCTGTCTGCCCCACTCCAGCCCATGGCCAGCGCTTCAGTCAATCCCCTGATTAACCTCCCTGCTGAATTCCAGCCCCATCTTCTCTACTGGCTTCTCTGCCATGTGCGTTCTTCACATCATCACCAAAGTGAAATGCCTAAAAGCCCAGTCGGACCACAACATCCCATAAATTAAAATCCTTCTAGTTCCTGAGAGGTCTGCATGATCTGGCTTCCTCTACCACTAGGCCTAGGCAGAGCCAGGGGGAGCCAGAGTCCGAGGTCCTCAGACATCGGAGATACCGGGCTTTGATGATGAACAACAGGAAGACAAGTTCTGCACAAGGTCTTGGGGGGAATCTCCACTGGCAGTGAGGAAGATTTATCTCCCACACCACCTGGAGGGACATCCTGGAGGTGAAACCCCAGCCTCCCTTCTCCCCTCTATTCCTTCCGTCCCACCAGAGCAAGAAATGGAAGAATTGAACCAATATATCCCTCTCTTTTCTGGCATCTACCTGCCCATAGAGAAGGTATCATACTCTTAGGACTAAAGGTAAATTTTCATGTAGAGGCTTTGTCCCTGTGGGAGAAAGTGTGCCTCCCAAACACCAGCTTAAAGCAGTGAGTTGTTTTAATTCTCAGGAGCAACCTATGGAAGTCCATTTGACTCTCAGCCTAAGCCTTGGCCTCTTCAAGTTTTGTCAGCACTGAAGATAATATGTTGATCTCCATCTGCCTGACTCTGGAGTTTCCATTCTGAACCTGCTTAAGGGAAAATGATGTCTTTCAAACTCATTCAACCCTAACAGTTCTGAAGGCTTGTGATTCTGCCCCTGGGTTTTAGGTCTGTGATGTTAAGAGATTATAAATGGACGTGGTAGGAAATGTCACAGTTAACGTTTGCTTATGAAAGGTATGAATTATAGCAAAGGCCCCTTTGATTGTCAAGCAATTAAGGATCATCTATGTCAGGGGCTTGCAGTCTTTATCACTCGCTGTTTATGGGGTCTGTTGCTCTCCAAAGTCTCCTCATCTTGAGTTCCCCGTTTTCATCAATAATACTACTTTCTTGATAATCACCCAACATCAGAGCTCTGTCACTATCCTCCTCCTTTAATTCTTTCCAACGAATTTGTTAGCAAGCCAGGAAGATTCTACATCATTCTGTCAGCAACCTCCACTTAACTGTCACCTGTCATTGTTGCTTCTCATTGGAATATTACAACAGCTTCCTAACCCGTCTCTCTGAATTTTGTCTCCCTCTTCTGCAGTTCATCCAATTCATTGCTAGCAGATTAATATTTCTAAAGGGCATATTTGGTTGTCTTTCTCCTATTCAAAAACAGTAAAGGAGTCCCCACTGGCTTCTACATTAAATCTGATTTATTCTGCTGGAATTCAAGGAAAGCCCTTCACAGTAAGGTTCCAACTTCCCCCTTCAGCTCTGTTTCCCAACATTTTTGTATTACTGACTGGCATCACCATCACACAGGTCTACACTTGTCTGCCCTTTTGCTTTTGCTGATATGTTCCTACATCTGAGGATATCTTTTTTTTTATCCTGAGATGGAGCTTCGAAAATAAGTAGAAGTAATAGGCAAACCACAACTATTTTGTGAAATCTCTTATCCTCCCAACCCTGACAAAAGGTTGAGCTTTTCTCCCTTTTGACACCATAGCATCAGAGTACTTTGTGCTTTTCTTACCCCATTTATTTTACTCCGCTACTGCAGACATATATTGATTCGCCTCTTCTGTCCAACAGCTCCAAAATTTTCTTTGGACAATTGTTCCTTTCCTATTCTTAGGCATGTGGTTTGGGTGGAATTTGCTTTCTCATTGTTTTTCAGCAAAACATACTGCTTCCTATCTCCTTCTCTCTTCTGTTTCAGAGTCTTGATAATTTGTTTAGGGAAGAAGGTAAGACTTGATTAAGAACCACAAGGCCTAAGAGATATTGGCTGGGACTTTGAGAATAAGAGCCTCCATTATCTTCCAAAAGAACTCCAAAAAGACACATCCTCACTTTCTCAGATGTTGTAGTGAGGGTATGAGGTCTAGAATTGCACGAGTCATTTTGGTGGCATGAGGGGGGCCAGCCCAGAGATAAATCAGGCACGTAGAGAAGGGGACATGAGCTAAAACAGTCATGGAGAAATTGTGATATTTTGAACCTCTGGGTAAAACAGCACTTTGAGCCAGGCCTAATTTTGTACTTTTCAATTAAGTTGATAAATTTCTGATTTTGCGTAAGCCCATCTGAGTTTGGTGTTCTGACTCCAGCAACAAATCTTCTGTCTTCATACTAGACATAGGGTATTTTTTTGTTGGGATAGTTTAAATCTACCATAATGGATCTCACAGTGTCTTACATAGCAGCTTTTTAATAGATCTCTTTTAACGGGATTGATTTGCGCAGTGGCAAAAAAAAAATGTTTCCATGAACTTAGGCAACATTTTTGAAAAGAAAATAGAATATTCACTGTTTGGTGAATTGAATTGGATACACTGATACTTACTAAAAACACATTTTATCAAACAGATGGATTGTGCAAAATAGCTTGCAACCCAATCTTTAAAATTTCTGGTTGCTTAGGAAAGTAGTCAGCAGGTTCTTTTCCTTATAGTAGAGATTTTGTAAAATAAAAGATAATTCTCATACATCATCTACAATGATAAAAACCTCCTGAAATTTGATTATCTATGCCATTTCTATATTTAACTAAAAAGGCCTAGCCCGTGGATAGAAATGGAGGCACATACATTTTTAATAACAAAAAATAAGGGTTCTGAGTTTATATGCTTAACTGCATAGAAAACAATCTATTATAAATTTCAAAGGCCCCAAGGGCCATTTCCAAGGCTTCCAAAATTTATTCTAGGTATGTTTTATCTCAGAGGCTGGACAGAGATGGACTCGCTGATAAATGTGTGGCTCCAAGTAAAAGACTAACTATTTAACTGAGTCTCATTCCTAGAATGCTGGGGTCTGCACAGAGGTGGAGAAACCAGAATAGTGCAGACTGCTATTTGGGTTTTCTATTGCTGAGTAGCACATTACTATAAATTTAGCTGCTTAAAACAACACTTGTTTATTAGCTCATAGTTCTAGGTCTGGAGTTTGGCACTGCATAGCTGTGTTCTCTGCATAGGGTCTCACAAGGCTGACATCAAAGTGCTGACTGGACTGAGTCCTTCCCTGGAGGCTCTAAGCCATTCATTCTGCCTCCAAACTATTCATGCTGTTTACAGGATTCAGTTCCTTGAAGTTGTAGAATAGAGGTCCCTGTTTCCTTGCTGGCTGTCAACCAGAACTGCTTTCAGCAGCTCAAGGCCACCCACATTCCTTGGCATGTGGCCTCCTCCATCTTCAAGCCAGCAGTGGTGTGTCAAGTTGGGTTTTTTCCTTTTTCTCTCTTTTTTTTTAAGACAGGATCTCACTCTGTTGTACAAGCTGGAATGCAGTGACAGGACCACAGCTCACTGTAGCTTCACCCTCCCAGGTTCAAGCAGTCCTCCCCACTCAGCCTCCTGAGTAGCTGGGACCATAGGCATGAGCCACCATGCCCAGCTAATATTTTTAGTTTTTTATACAGGCCTTGCTATGTTGCTGGGGCTGGTCTTGAACTTCTGGCTCAAGCCATTCCCCCACCTCAGCCTCCCAAAGGGCTAGGATTATGGGTGTGAGCCAGTGCATCTGCCTCAAGTCCCTCTTGTGCTTTGAATTATTGACTTCCTCTGTCTCTGACCTCTAGACCCAAATTTGAAGGGCTCATGTAATTAGGTCAGGCCCACCCACATACTCACCCTACCTAATATCAACTGATTTGGGAGCTCAATCACATCTGCAAAACTTCCTAGATCTGCAAAACGTCCATAGCAGCACCTAGATTAGTGTTTGATTAAATAATTGGAAGGAAGTGTGTATACATCAGGACAAGGAGTCTTGAGGGGCATCTTAAAACTGCCCATCATACTTGCAGTAATCAAACATCAGCCCCCTCCACAACGGGCCACCAGATCTCTTCAGGAAATAACAATTCTCCTGTAGCTTGGGTTTTCTTCTCAATCTGGACTAGCCTGGGTCTCTCTATTTCCCCTCCCATCCAAGTGATATGGAAATCAGGCCTTACACCCTTCTCTTCATTTCCTCTCAGATTTGTCTTTGTTAGCTCAGGCTGCCATAAGAAAATGCCACAAATAAATTTATTTTCTCACTATTTTGGAGGCTGGAAGTCTGTGATGAAGGTCCAGCATGGCTGAGTTTAGGAGAGTGCCCTCTTCCTAATTCGCAGATGGCCCATCTTCTTGCTAGGTTCCTCATGTGGCAGAGAGACTGAGCAAGCTCTCTGCCATCTCTTCTTACAAGGACACTAACTGTATCATAAGGGCCCCACCCTCCTGACCTAATTTTAACCTGATTACCTTTCAAAAGTCCCATCTCCAAACACCATCACATTGGAGGTTAGAGCTTCAACATAGGAATTTTGGAGGGGACACAATTCAATACATAGCAGTATCAAAATAACAAAAATTTCACTCATCACACCAGAGATAATGAACACTTTGAGTACAAGGCTGTCCCAACCCATACAGAAAAAAATACGTATTTTTGTCCTGCCACTTCTTCCAGCCTGTTCTCCCACTCCATGCTATTCCCCACAAACAACAAAGGCAAAATGTGTCTGGAGACACTTTTTTTATCTAAGCTGGATTCAGAAATATGTGCTCCTAAAATAGGCCTTTAACTCTTCAGTCTCAAACATCTACATCCAGGTTAGAGTTGACTTCAGCCTAGTCGGGGAGAACAGTTCCCCAAACGTTTTGACACCAGGGACCTGTTTCATGGAGGACAGTTTTTCCATGGACCGAAGGTGGAGGATGGTTTCGAGATGAAACTTTTCCACCTCAGATCATCAGGCATTAGTTAGCTTCTCTTAAGGAGTACACAACCTAGATCATTCACATGCGTGGTTCGCACTAGGGTTCATGCTCCTGTGAGAATCTAATTCCCCCAGCTGATCCAACAGCACGCAGTAATGCTCAGGCAGTAATGCTCACTCACCTGCTGTTCACCTCCTGCTGTACGGCCCAGTTCCTGACAGACCGTGGACCAGTACCAGTCTGCAGCTGGAGAGCTGGGGACCCTTGCAATAGAATGAAGGGTGGGCCCAGATTTACATCTCATATAGACTTTCAAAGTAACAAGTTTACCATTATGGCTCTTGAAAATTACACTACTTTGCAAACAATGATTCTTTGCATTAGTTTCCTATCTCGGCTGTCACACATATCCACAAATTGAGTGCCTTAAAAACAACACAGACGTATTATCTTCCAATTTCCAAGATGAAAAGTCTAAAATAGGATGGCAAAGACCACATTCCTTCTGGAATCTCCAGGGGGAAATCCATTTCCTTGCCTCTTCCAGCTTCTAGAGACACCCTGTCTGTATCCTCATCTAGTGGTTCCTTGCTTGCACTGCTTCTATCATTACTTTGCTTTCTCTGACCCCCTGCCCCCCCCTACTCATAAGGACACTAGCAATGACAATGGCCCACCTGGATAATCCACAATAATACTTCTATCTCAAGATCCTTAACATAATCACATCTGCAAAGTCTCCTTTGCCACGTAAGGTAACATATTCGTGAGTTACAAGAAATTTGACATGGACATCGTTGGGCGGAGGCCATTATTCTGCCTATCACATGCCTTGTTTCGGTATAATGACTCTTGTATTCCAAAACATACTAAATAAATGAGATATAGGAAATCATATTCTGAAATTATATGTTCAGGCAAAGCCACATTCACCAATTTACTCAGTCCAGTGGTCTCTAGTTATAGAATATCGACTGGAAAAAATCTGAATTGTGCATGTTTAAATGTTTAGCTTGGCCGGGCGCGGTGGCTCAAGCCTGTAATCCCAGCACTTTGGGAGGCCGAGACGGGTGGATCACGAGGTCAGGAGATCGAGACCATCCTGGTCTACACGGTGAGACCCCGTCTCTACTAAAAAAATACAAAAAACTAGCCGGGCGAGATGGCGGGCGCCTGTAGTCCCAGCTACTCGGGAGGCTGAGGCAGGAGAATGGCGTAAACCCAGGAGGCGGAGCTTGCAGTGAGCCGAGATCGCAGATCTCTAAATTTGAACCTGGGCTTCCTGGGCAACAGAGCGAGACTCCATCTCAAAAAAAAAAAAAAAAAATGTTTAGCTTTCTGTATATATAAACAGAGAAAAAGAAATGAAAAGGTGGCCTCTTCCACTATCTTTAGTCTGTTGCACCCTTGCACTATTTCCACATCTTCCAAAGTGCTGTCATGTTTAGCTCTATTTTGCCCTGAAGATATTTGTGCTTAAACTTAATTTCAAATGCAGTTTGAGTGCAGCATAAATACAAGTCCCAAAATGGTTGAAAAACTGGTGAAGAAAGTGGTGCAGGGAAAAATATATATATACTAAACCTCCATTACGTTACATTTTATGTGCAAATTCTATGTGCTTTACAATTGTTGTTTATTAACTATTTAATCTTGTTTTCATTATCCAAATGATGTATTTATCTCTCTGAGAAAATTGTGAGAATTTCAGGTGAGGACAGAATTAATTACAATTAACAGAAATATTTTTCATGTAATAGCTTTTCACTTAATGCCAGGAAAGAATTTAAGCTGACAGAAGGGTATTAAGGATATTTGCTTTGAAACAGTTCACCCAGAACAAAAGAACCATCTTCTTTCTCTTTCTTCCTTCCTTCCTTTTCTTTCTTTTCTCCTTCCTTCCTTCTTTCCTCCCTCCCTCCCTCCCTCCTTCCCTCCCTTCCTTCCTTTCTTTCTTGACAGAGTCTTTCTCTGTCACCCAGGCTAGAGGGTAATGGCATGATCTTGGCACACTGCAACCTCCGCCTCCCGGGTTCAAGTGATTCTCCTGCATCAACCGCCCGAGTAGCTGGCATTACAGGCATGTGCCACCACAGCCGGCTAATTTTTGTATTTTTAGTAGAGAGGGGGTTTCACCATGTTGGCCAGGCTGGTCTCAAACTCCTGACTTCAGGTTATCCACCCACCTCCACCTCCTAAAGTGTTGGGATTACAGGCGTGAACCACCCCACCCAGTTGAACTATCTTCTTTAGAAAGGAACTCTGAGACCTCCACTGAAGTAGACAACTGCTGGCAGTTTTTAAATGGCAGGTTTTCCAACTTCTTCCCAGACTTCAGAAACCCTAGGGCTGAATTTCAACCACAGCACCTGTTAGAGGTATAAATATGTGCATGGAATTTGATTTTGATTGATCCTCATTCCATAATGTTGGCTCTGAAGAAGCTTGCTCCTAGGTGGCCAGATGAATGGCCAGAAAGCAAAGGTGGTTTTCAGGTACTGCATTCTAACAAAGCAATCTACCCCCAACGCTTCCAGGATACTGTCATTGGGAAAGCAAAATTGCACTGTAAAGGTGAGAAGCTCCTATTCACCTCTTCTTCCTAGTCACATGAAGAGAATTTTTTCTTTGGTAGAACCATGATATCATTGTGGGACAGCATGCTTTTAACTGCAGTGCCATGGGTTGAAGATATTTTTAGAAAATCTCGGCTCATTCTGTGACTTTTTTGAGTTCCGTAAATACTTTCAAGGGATGTCAGACTGAAATGTTTAATCACACTAATTGTTCCTACCAGTCCTAAACCAATGTGGGATATATACGTAACCCTTACCTCTCCAGCCTCTAAGAATGAGCTCAGTAGCATGTTGAAAGAGGTACTGCATGTACTGCCTGAAGCACTGATTGGGGGATGTCATGCATATCACTCATTCACCTGTCCCAGAATGTGTCTCTACTCTTTGGTTCCATTAGCCCAAGAAGATAATGAAGGATGTTGGCCAGAGTTGTAGGTACAAAGAACACCCAAACAAAGAAGTGATCTCAATGCACAAAGGGGCATTTGCTTGACAACACTGCAAAAGACAGCTGGGCTGTCTCCTAGACCTCCATAATTCACAGTTCTTCATTCCACGGCCATCATTTGTTTACGCATGGGTCACACGACTTCAGGTTTCACTCATAACTTCCTATACTCCGTCAGTCCCCATGGGTCACACGACTTCAGGTTTCACTCATAACTTCCTATACTCTGTCAGTCCCCTGCCTCTGAGTGGACATGGGTTTGTCACAGACCATGACTTTTGAGTCCTCTAACTGTACTTCCAAAAGCCAAGGGCTGAGTGAGAAAAAGATAGTGATTGATGGGCTAGAGCTCAAGCTAAACCTAGTGGGTTGTGTGTGTATAAGCCTTGAGAACCACTCCCACTACATTTCACAGAAGAGAATCCAAATTCCAAATGTATCATCCCAAAGCTCCAATTGCCATGGCACAACCTTTGATACAATCCCAATAACTATTTCTGAAAAGCCTGTCTGTCTAAGCTTTGCATGTTACTTGTCCTTCTCCTATCTCTTGTCCATCATGTCTATTTCCTTTTGTTCTGGTGGTTGCCATCTTTGCCCATAGAGTCTGGGAATTCTCACAGAGCTCTGCAAAACCTCTTTATGGTGCACAGTATTTCATTTTCTTAGAACACTTATCAGAGGTATTTTTATCTTTAGTATGCATATTCTATTAGCATAGACCACTGCAGCATATAGCACAAACAAATCACACAGAGGCTCATGATTATTTTTTTCTAGTTTAATTGATATAAAAGTAACATGGGTATATTGTAAGAAAAAAATCAAATAGGAAAAAACAATCTATGATGGAAAGAAACAGTCTCCTACCTTCCCCCCAGTTCCTCTCCCAAGAAACAACATCTTAACTGTTTCAGTTCTTTAATTCTTATACTTGTTACTTTCAAAATACTGAATAACATGCATATGCGATTTCTGAATGTATCAAATTTATATTTAGCCTATTGTCTCCCAGAAATGAAAGATGAGGATTTAATTAACTTATACAACCATCCTCTCTTCTCCCACCTTTTTCTCCTTCTGATATTTGATGTATTATCATTTTTACTTCTTTGCTTGTTTATCTTTAATTACTTTAAATAATATACTTATGCCTCAATTTCTTTTGTAACAGGTTCAATTTTCTCCAGCCATGTTCTTGGACATTTTTAAAAAAAAGATTAACTTTATTTTCTGTAACTAAAAGACCACATTTTCCCAGCTGACATAAACCTTAATCATTGTCGATTCCAAGCAAGCTCAGTCATTTTACATTTAAACTCAATACAGTCCAGGTGAATTCCTCCCTTACCTCCCACTTTCCTGGGAGGGTAGTTCTTTTCTGGGGGATTTATGTGGTGCCAAAGCACTGGGGGGAGGTATCCTAGGTAGGTATGCCCTAGATAGATATGGTTGACCTCTGTCCTACTTGGCATCTCCTGATGTTTGGTCATTAACATCTCTGTTGACATCCGCTGAGCTGTTCCAGGCACCGCCATGAACTCTGGTTATTAGTTCACATGGTTTGTATCATCCATGTTCTCATAAAAGATTCCCTTCAGATCCACTCACCATCTTAACCCTTCTGTGACCCTTTAAGGGACATGAACAGTTCTCCAACTGTCTTCTGTGTCTATGGGGACACAGGAATCTCAGCAGGGCTGTCTTACGCCCTCCCCTGAGCCTTGGCCCTCCCCACTACAATTCCCATTGTACAGCTATGGTACACTCTGTTAGGAGGTGGGAGCACTTCTGTGAGGCTTGTGTTTAGCTTGCCGCCTCTCAGAAAGGGGTGTACTGCTCCTTTCTTCTCTTACTCTTTTCAAAACTACCCTCTCCCATTACCGGAAAGTGGTCCCAATCCAGATGCCAAGAGAGGGTTCTCGGACCTCTCTCAAGAAAGAATTCAGAGCAAGTCCATAGAGTAAAGCGAAAGCAAAGGAATAAAGAATGGCTACTCCATAGGCAGAGCAGTGGTATATACGGCTGCTTGACTGAGTATACTTAGAGTTATTTCTTGATTATATGCAAAACGAGGGGTAGATTATTCATGAGTTTTCTGGGAAAGGGGCAAGCAATTACCAGAACTGAGGATTCCTCCCCTTTTTAGACCATATAAGGTAACTTTCTGACATTGCCATGGCATTTGTAAACTGTCATGTTACTGATGGGAGTGTCTTTTAGCAGGCTAATACATTATAATTAGCATATAATTAGCAGTGAGGACAACCAGAGGTCACTTTCATTGCCATCTGGTTTTGGTGGGTTTTGGCCTGCTTCTTTACCACATCCTGTTTTATCAGCAGGGTCTTTGTGACCTGTATCTTGTGCTGGCCTCCAATCTCATCCTGTGACTAAGAATGCCTAACCTCCTGGGAAGGCAGTCCAGTAGGTCTCAGCCTTATTTTACTTAGGCCCTATTCAAGATGGAGTCACTCTCGTTCAAACGCCTCTGACACTCCCACTCCAAGATTGGGGTTGGGAGCCGCGGGTGGCCAGGATACAAGCAAGCCTCAAGCACTTGCTTTCCCCCTGACTCTGTAAACCTCTATCCTTCTTCCTCACTTCAGGCAAACCAACCTTTATGCCCTAATTCCTTCAGAGATTTTTCTTTGGCTACTTAAAACAAAGCTTTTGGAATTCAATGACATATTTCTTTCTCTTGCAAGCAAAAGCCTTTGGATTTCAAGAAAATAAATTTCAAAAGCACACTTAGAATTTCAAAAGCCAAGAACTTGATCAATGCACGTAGCCTTGTCGGCCCTCCTCTAGAATGCCTAGAATGCCTCAGCCTAAAATATTTTATTAAACAGGGAGAAGATCTCAGGATTAAAAAACAAAAAAAATGTGGAGGTAGATGAGCAATTATTAAATATTAAAACAGGCAAGAGGCCGGGCGCAGTGGCTCAAGCCTGTAATCCCAGCACTTTGGGAGGCCAAGACGGGCCGATCACGAGGTCAGGAGATCGAGACCATCCTGGCAAACACGGTGAAACCCCGTCTCTACTAAAAAATACAAAAAAACTAGCCAGGCGAGGTGGCGGGCGCCTGTAGTCCCAGCTACTGGGGAGGCTGAGGCAGGAGAATGGCGTGAACCCGGGAGGGGGAGCTTGCAGTGAGCCGAGATCCGGCCACTGCACTCCAGCCTGGGCGACAGCGTGAGACTCCGTCTCAAAAAAAAAAAAAAAAAAAAAAAACCAGGCAAGATTCCAATGACAGAAGTCAGTTTCTCAATGCTACCCTATGTAAAACAAGGCTGTTAGCATCACTGTCATTCATTCCTTCCTTCCTTCTCACTCCACTTCCTTCTTTTATGTTATTAGCCAGTTGCTGTTCAGTCTCAAGTAACAGAATATTTAATTTATAATGCCGTAAATAGATATGGTTTAATTTACTCAAATATCAATAAGTTCAGGCAATCCAGAACTGATACAGTGGATAATGATGTCATGAGAAAACTAGACTCTCTCTCACTGTACCCTCTTTGCACACTGGCTTGTTGTCCCATGGTTGCAAGATGACTGCAGTTCTAGGAATTACATCTGTGATCCAGGCAGCAGGAAGTAGAAAAGGGAAGAGGGGGCAAGGGGCAGCTGCATCAGTTACCTTTATCAACCAAGCAAATATTTTTCCTAGAGCAGTTTCCTCCGTAAATTTGTTTGTGTCTTACTGGCCAGAATTGTGTTGTATTGCTACCACTAGCTGTGTAGGTGACTGAGTGAGTATTTACGGTTAGTTACTCCCTCTACCACTAAAAGCAAATAACAGCAAAGGGGGTTATAAGCAGCTGTTGAGTAATCCAATTTATAGTGTCTGCCAAAGTCCTCCCTTTGGCTCCTCAATATTTATGTATACTCATAGAACATACCTTACCCCACCACCAAGGGAGACAACCACAGCCTCATTCAGTTGCTGCATCAAGCTTGAAGTCCACAAATTACAGAAAAGCAGTCCCAATCCAGACCCCAAGAGAGGGCTCTTGGATCTCACGCAAGAAAGAATTCAGGGTGAGTCCATAGAGTAAAGTGAAAGCAAGTTTATTAGGAAAGTAAAGCAATAAAAGAATGGCTACTCCATAGACAGAGCAGCCCCAAGGCATCTTGACTGATACAGGTTACCTTGGACTTTCTTTTCCATGTGGCTGATTTTTGCTTATGACTGAAGGGTCTTCCTATTTTTTCCCATGACTGATGATGTTCATTCTTATTTAACAACAAAAACCTGGGGGATAGGTGTAGCTTTCTTCTGCCATTGTGTAAGTAGTTCTATATTCCAAAAGGCTCTCTCGGAGGTAATTCTGACCGGGAAGTCTATTCAAATGAATGAAGCATATCAGTGACCGTTTTGCTTGAGCCTGCTTTAGAATAAATGAAGGGGCAGCCTCTGTTAGGCTGTAGGTCTACCACAGGCACTAGCACACAGCTAGGACCTTAACTTTTCCTTAGAGTTCATTTCTGTTTTACAAAATACCTGCTCTGTTTTTGTTGATTGTTTCGATGGTAGGTTGGTGGGTTGGTGAGTTGGTTGGTGGGTTGGTTGGTGGGTTGGTTGGTGGTGGGTTGGTTGTTGGTGGGTTGGTTGGCTGGTGGGTGGGTTGGTGGATTGGTTGGTTGGTGGGTTGGTTGGTGGGTTGGTGGGTTGGTTGTTGGTGGGTTGGTTGGTTGGTTGGTGGGTGGGTTGGTGGATTGGTTGGTTGGTGGGTTGCTTGCTTGCTTGCTTGGTTGCCTGGTTGGTTGGTTTACAGATAAGTCTTAGGCATTTTGCCATTCTGCATACAGAGCTGTGAGAGAGAACTGTACTTTGTACCCTGCATGAAACACACCCAATGGGAAAACCAGTTCATGTTCACTTTCTTGATTCCATAAACACCCACATGTATTCATAGTAAGTAAAGTTTTAACAAAATTCCTATGAGAATTGCACCCACCTATGTAGTTGTTCCATAAGTTCTTCTTTAATTAGTGCCCCTTACTCCTGTCCTGTCCTATGGTTTGATGTAGAACCGAAAGTCTCTTCAAGGTTCTTGGCTCTTACTTGCTCTGCTACTTCCCATAGCATATTCTGGGCTTCTGTCCTTTCACACAGTTAGTTCTATTATCTTTCTATCTCCCAGAAATTTATTAAACTAATGAAACTTTCTTATCTATTGGCTACCCAACTCTCCTTGCCCTTATCCTGGCCTTCTCACCATGGGTTAGCAACTTCCATCCTTTTTTGTCCCCAGTGGGCTTTGGTGACTCAAAAGGCAAACACGTGCTCAACCTTCCATCTTCTAACCAAAGCACATATTTTAGAGTATGTTGTGTTACACTCCTGCAGAGCATTTCTGAAAGAATGCACCACACGCTAATAATGATATCAATATCAAAGTCAAATATCTTTAAGTCAATATCTGAGATTGGAATCCAGTTTTCCAAAGCTCCAAAAGTTTGAGTGTATCATTTTTTTCTGGTTTGCAGGGAGTTTGATGGCATCTGTCTTTATATCATGGCCACGGACAGGACTTGGAAAAAGTTTTACCACTAAAACTTCTATGAACTCAAGAAAGAAAACACTGGCTATGTACAATGATGACTGTGATCTTTTAAATTTATCTCAAATAGCAAACCTATCAGTCATGGTAAGTATTTCATTACTTTTTAATTCAGTTACATAGTTTTAATGCCTAACTGTAAAATAATACATGACTCTGTAGAGGAAAAATGAAGTTGAAGTAGTCTACGGGATTTATAAATCCAGTCCTTGTGATTGGAATAGAGTTTGACAAATGGGTCTCCTGGAAACTTTCTTTCATTAGCAATGTTACTACGGCAACATGAACAGCAGGCCTGATTTTAGGAGAAACTAATCTCTAAATTTGAATTCCCATGATACTTAGATGGAGAGAGGAGATAGAAGAGATTTTCTGAATAATTATTTTTAAGATTCCAGAACTATCATCTGTGCATTGTTCCAGCTTCCAACCTCCATTTCACAGATTTAAGTAGGACAGAGTCTAAGGGTTTGAGACAAATCCTGGTGCATTGGAGAATGCCACAAACTATGTGGCAAAACTCCATAGGATACTTCAGCACAGAAACAAAGGGTGGTGTCTGGAATTGTGGGTGAATTGTTTAACCTCCTGCTCTAATGAAGTACCTAGCAACAGGAGAGGATAGTGAAGGCCCAGAGGGCAACTAGCCTCCTTCCTCATACTAAACACTGCACAGTGAGCCTCAGAGTCATTCCTCCTGCCCTGGGGAGCCTGGCCCTCAGGGGTGGACTTACAGTCCCTCTTTGCTTGCAGTCAAAGTCCAGAATTAACTGTTCCCCCTTCTGGCAGCAGCTGCCAGCTGTTCTGGTCATACCATCTCTACCATCCACCATCTTTCCCCAAGGCTCTGACCTTAGTGGCTGCCTTTTCTACAGAAATCAAGCATTTCTGATAACTGCTCTACTTTGTTCCCTGCATGAAAAATGCCCGATGGGAAAACCAGTTCATGTCCACTTTCTTGATTCCATAAACACCCACATGTACTCATGGTAAATAGAGTTTTAATAAAACTCCTGTAGGAACTGCATAGATGCAATACTAAGTAAAAATTTTTTTAACCTGTCCCTTAAAATGTTTCCAGTGTGGACATATTTTAAAGCTCTCCAGGTGAGAGAGCAACTACTTATTTGCAAGGTGGTGCTGGGCACTTATTCCCCTACAGTCACTTGATGGCACATATTTATCTCATTACTCTTAAATGGATAATGAGATGTATCTAAAAGAGAAAAGACCACATGGGAGGAAATTCTGCATGAGACTGTCACAAAGCAACCTAGGCGGAAAATAACAGACTATTATGAAATGCTAAACTGGAAAATAAGTACCTGAACACCACATTTGCAGTGTAACAGAGATAGAGAGTGGAACTGAATGTTTAAGCTCTAACTAATCTAAAAAAGAACACCCAAACTATTCAAAACAAGGTTGGAGACCCATTTGAGTTGGCAGACGGTTTGCTTTCAGTGAGTTGGAGTATTTGCTGCTCAGGTTTAGATTTCTTGTGATTTTGCAGATGTTCATTGTAACTCCATTTTCTCAGAGACTAATACTTATTCTTGAACAAATAGTGTGTGTGTGTGTGTGTGTGTGTGTGTTTTCTGCAAAGGGAAAAAAGAGCCAGTCATAGATGGCAATAGCACATTCCTGCAAGGGCTTCACCAACTATTGCTTTGGTTGCCTTTTCACACCTCTGATTTAAACTGTTCAGTCAGCTAAAATGGATAACAAGTGACCTGGTACAAATTACTGGAATTGGCAGGACAAGCTCCAGAAAGCACTCAGCCAAATGCCTCCATACTTCTATTAGACAACCCACAAATTCTTCTGGGAACGGGCCAGAGACCCCTTTGACGATGAGCATTTCTGCAGGGCATCTTGAAACCCATCTTCAAGTGAAGTGAGAGCATTACTTGAGAAGTGAGTCATTTCCAGGGCTGAGGAGTAGCTGTGCTTCTAATTTATCTATTGAGCTTCAGTCATGATGAGTAATAATCCTATAGAATATATCAGTTCTTCACTAGGATGTCCATACCCTGAAGCAGAGTGAGTGGTTTGTGGGCTTCCTCAGGAACGCCAGATTTTAAAGGGCTAAGAATGCCCACAGACCTTTTACATTCATGCTAATGCAAGAGAACAGTGAGACTTGGTACCTAGTTTTTGAGTTTGTTGATCTTGTTTTCTCTGGTAAGCACACTAAAATATAATTCATAAATGTGTTATTGATTTATAAGAGTGAGGAAAATTGAGTGTTTTCTGAATGCCTTTCATCTCCCATAATTTAATTTCTGAGTGTATTGATGCTCACAGGAAAGGAAGAAAGGGAATGGAAGTTTTCTGAACAATTAGCAACATCTGATCATATGTCCTGGGCTTCACACACTTTATCACATTTAATTCATACACCACTGTAGGAGATATTTGGTATTACTACTTCAATTTTGTGGACAAATTTAGCTCTCTAAGGTCACAACGTTAGTAAGTTTTGTATAAACTTTCTGATTTCAAAGACTATGCTTCTCCCATGATCTTTTTCCTTCAACCAACTCAAAACTATTATCTAGGCTGATTGCAGTGGCTCACGCCTGTAATCCCAGCACTTTGGGAGGCCGAGGCGGGCGGATCACGGGGTCAGGAGATCCAGACCACGGTGAAACCCTGTCTCTACTAAAAATACAAAAAATTAGCCGGGTGCGGTGGCGGGCACCTGTAGTCCCAGCTACTCGGGAGGCTGAGGCAGGAGAATGGCGTGAACCCGGGAGGCGGAGCTTGCAGTGAGCCGAGATCGCGCCACTGCACTCCAGCCTGGGCGACTGAGCGAGACTCCGTCTCAAAAAAAAAAACAAAAACAAAAAAACTATTATCTAAAAATAAAGTGGTAATTTTTCTTCTTGAACCACCTTAAACATGAAAACACCATTGGTTGTACTCTTGCGGATTGCATTATATTACATTAAGCCATGAAAGATCAGAGAAATTCATTGTCTTATTCTTTGTTTTATTTTTCATGGGTGCAGCTTGCTTCTTTCTTTTATAGATTGAATTCAGGATTAATACTCAGTCTACTTCCAAGGTAACCCAAAATAATTGACAAACTAAAGCACCATATTACATTTACATCATAAATAGAACTGAGTTGGTCCAAAGGAACTAATTCATTCATTCATTCATTCAGTCATTCAACAAATATATATTAACTAAGCACTTCTCTGGGAGTCATCTTACCAGGACCAAGATTAACCTATTACTATACCTAGGTATGGAGTAATATCCTGGTAATAAAGGGGAAAGGGAAATATGATATATTGCAAAATTTGCATATTCTAATAAGTTAAAACTATATTGGAGGCCTCGCACGGTGGCTCACGTCTGTAATCCCAGCACTTTGGTAGACCAAGGCAGGCAGATCGCTTGAGCTCAAGAGTTGAAGACCAGCCTGGGTAACATGGCAAAACCCCGTCTCTACCAAAAATACAAAAAGGAAAAAATAGCCAGGCATGGTGGCATGCACCTGTAGTTCCAGCTACTCATGGGGTCTGAGGTTTGAGGATCACTTGAGCCTGGAAAGTCAAGGTTGCAGTGAACCGTGATCATGCCACTGCACTCCAGCCTACGTGACACACTGTCTCAAAAAAAAAATAAATTTCACATAAGAAATAAATGATTCCCAGAATAAAAATCAAGTAAATTAGTCATACAGATCTTTATAGAAGGGACATTGAGTAACCCAGTGGATAAAACCAAAACTGTCATTTTGAAAAGGACAAGACATGCTGTCCAAATAGATAGTTCTTAAATCGATCCTCCATACACTTACGGTTTATAGGAATTAAAGTCTTGGTCATCAAACAACATGGATCAATAACTGGCACAGAAAAGCATTTCTGAACCACCAGACAACAGTACAAGTTTTCAATCCCCACATTACAAGGGAAAAGGATCTTCCCCCCACAAATTTGTTTTTTTCAAAAGTGAATTCAGTAAACGATGATACCAATCATCTGTTTTTTTAAATGCTATGGTCTGCTATCAAAAGCCAGATATGCATTACATCTAAAATATTCAACATAAAGCACATACATTAGGGATTGTTTAGATTTTGTTTCGTGGGGTTTGAGTGACAATCCAGGATACAGAAAAAGGGGGGAAATGCCACAGACATTTATAAAGAGCACCATTCATTTCTTTGCAATGGAAATGATTCTTCCGGCCGGGCGTGGTAGCTCAAGCCTGTAATCCCAGCACTTTGGGAGGCTGAGACGGGCGGATCACGAGGTCAGGAGATCAAGACCATCCTGGCTAACACGGTGAAACCCCGTCTCTACTAAAAAAAAAATACAAAAAACCTAGCCGGGCGCGGTGGTGGGCGCCTGTAGTCCCAGCTACTCGGGAGGCTGAGGCAGGAAAATGGCGTAAACCCGGGAGGCGGAGCTTGCAGTGAGCTGAGATCCGGCCACTGTGCTCCAGCCTGGGAGACAGAGCGAGACTCCGTCTCAAGAAATGATTCTTCCAACCTCCAACAGGACCCTACCTACTTTTTCCTAATTTGGAATTGAGAAGGGATAGAATGTAGTGAACCATTCTTCCAAAAATGCAAGAAAATACTATAATACAAATGTAATATCACGGTAAGATGAGGTCTGTGGGCAGACCCAGAAAAGTCTGTTTCCTGGTTATTTTCTTCTTAAAACGTGACTACTTTTCTGAGACCTCTCTCTACTTGACATTCTGCAAGCATTTGGCATTTTTAACAACCCCACTCTTTTTTTAGCCTTTGTCCTCATTGCTTTTAAGATGTGAGTGCTCTAGTGATTATCTGCTGCTCTCTTGGACCACGCCTCTCACTCTTATCCTGGTTTCTCTCAACAATATACTTGGACTGTTACGCCCCAGTGCCCCCATCTAAAACAACGTCATCTGACCCTCTGCGCTGCTCAGTCTCAACTCTTTTGAGGAAAACTTATTCATTCCTATTGTTTCCATTGTCACCTCAATTTCTCTATAAACATGCTCTTTTACAGAGCTGCAGCTCGAACTGTGTCATCGGAGCTTCTGGCATCTCAAACACAACATGGCAGAAACAAAACACTCGCTGGCACAGTGCCTCGTGCTACATGTCATAGAGCAGGTAGCATCATCGCCATTCTCCTAGGTATGCAGATAAATTATTTACACGTTGTTAGTTTTGCCGCAACAGTTTCTAGAAAGGTTTTAACCGCTTTTGGCCATGGAACTCTTTGAGGATCCAATCAAAGCCACATGTCCTTGTGGTGATCATGAACAGAAGCCTCTCTGCTCTCCCGGCTGCTGGGCTTAGACATTGAGCGGCTGCATTGGCACCTAGCCTCTGCTTCTGACAGCCCGTTCCCAATTACTAAACACGGCAGGAATATTAAGCACAGCCATTCCTGGAAGATAGAGGCTCCTCCAATGGGTAATTTGCCTGGAGGATTCCCCCTTAACCCTCCTTCCTTCCTTCTATCTCTGAGAGCTCTCTCAGCCTCTCCCAGCATCCTCTCTGTTTTCTCCCACAGGCGTTTCTCCTGTGAAATGTCTTGAATGTTTAATCCCATCTTAGCATCTTCGCTGGGGGATGCTAGGTAGCAGAATCCTCTCCCCAGTTACATTTGTATGTGACTCCCACAAAATTTGATACATAACCTTTGAGATCTGTGCAGCCCCTCAGTCCACCCATGGGCCTTGTTGAGATCACTGAGCCAACGTGTTAAGAGCCTTGTGCTGGGAGCAGGCACGGTGGCTCGTGCCTATAATCCCAGCACTTTGGCAGGCAGATCACCTGAGGTCAGGAGTTCGAGACCAGCCTGGCCAACAAGGTAAAACCCCGTCTCTACTAAATACAAAATTAGCCAGCCATGTTGGTGCGTGCCTGTAATCCCAGCTACCCTGGAGGCTGAGGCACGAGAATCACTTGAATCTGAGAGGCGGTGGTTGCAGTGAGCCAACATCATGCTATTGCACTCCGGCCTGGGCAAAAAGATTGAAACTCTGTCTCGAGAGAGAGAGAGAACCTTGTGCTGGAATCTGCCCTTTTCTTTCCACCTGCACCACCTCTTCCCTACACTTCTAGTTCGGGCTTTCACTTGGTACTTAGCACAGGCTTAGAATTTATCTGTCACCTCCAGCATCCCTCCTTTCCAATCCATTCATCATGGTCCTTTCAGAACTTTTTTTCTAAAGAGAAACAAAATCTATTTTCATCACACTCCTGCTCACAAACCACCAACTGCTTGTCATTACTTATAAGATGGCCCTCAAACAAGGTTGTCTCTGCTTCACTCAACCTTCTCCTTCCCCACCATCACCACTCTACAGCCACAAGGAGATTCTTCTCATCCATCAGGTTGCCCCCATGCCCTAAAATGGACTTTCCCACGGTTTTACCAATTAAAAATTCTTCTCTTTTAGACCCAATTTGACTGCCACCTCCTCCCTGAAGTCATTTTCTACCTTTCAATGCTCATCACAAATGGTTCCATGAGAGGCTGCCTTCCCCAGTACCCTGTAGATTCCACAGACAATTTAGTCATCGTTTCCTCCCACACACAGCAGTGCCTTTCCCAGAGCAAGTGCTCAGTAAGTATTCATTGACCTGACTTCCACCCAAATGCATGGAGAATAAACTCAAGGCTCATCACACGGGTGTATAAGACGTTCCATAATCCTGTTCCACATAGCAGCCTCCCAACCCATGGCAAGGCTGTCCTCAAGAAGCCTCACATGATTTTTGTGCTGGCAAATTGACCACCATCCAGTGTCTGATACTCAGTCTCAGAAACCAAAAATGGATCTTTCCCATTAGCCAAACTCATTGGTATGATGTAGAAAACCAGAAAGACAGTTTACCATGTCATGCTAAGCAATTCCTGTTAAGGAGACTAGAATACTTGAAATGTCTCTGATCAGCACTTTCCTCTCCATAAGCAAATCTAGAAGGAAGGCTAAGTTACAATCAAAAGAATGCATGACGAGTATAAAAAGAAGAATTGGATTAATGGAGTATTTAATAACATTTATTCACTCCTTTGTTCATCTAATTGAGCATCTACTCAGGCTCTCTGATGCTGCCTCTCCTGATACCATGGTCTTCTTGCCAATGAAACCAAAAATCAGAAATCATTTGGCTAAAACTCCCTCTTCGAGAGCATTAGGACAAATACCTAATGCATACGAGGCTTAAAACCCAGATGATGGGTTGATGAGTGCAGCAAACCACCGTGGCACATGTATACCTATATAACAGACCTGCATGTTCAGCACATGTATCCCAGAACTTAAAATAAAAAAAATTTTAAAACACTCCCTCTTCCCTGACAGAGTTGGATGGGGACAGCCAAATTTCATTTGCTAGGCTCGTTAGACTGACTAACCCTTCTTCTATTTTTTTTTTATATGTGTTAATTTTATAGATCATATCTTGTTACAGTGCAATCCCCTGGGCCAGGGAACAGTGTGGATTTTAGGGTGGCCTTGTGTATCTATGCTCTGACAGATTGTGCACTGGCAGGCTTCTTTCCTCCAGTTCTTGGAGTGCATCACTGTGGCCTCCTTGCTATCTTCCACTTGTCCGCTTCATGGAGTTTGCATCCCAGCCAGCCTGCTAGGTTTATCCTGAAAACACACCTCACTCGACTCTGCTGTAGTACATTCTTCTTACCTGGACCCCACTTCCCTCCCCCTCTAGCTCTCCAAAGCCTGCCCTATACTTCAAGAATCAGGTTAGACTATAGTTCCTTCATCTGGTCCCTCCAATTATTCCATCCCATTTGCAAATCCTCCCTTCGTAGAAGGTCCATACACACTGAATGCTGTGTATTGGCCATTTTACCCTGTGCTGCCAGAGCTTTTATTTAACCCTCTATTGAGTGAATATAATGTACCATCAGCTAAATCATAAAATGTTTAAAAGCATGGATATTGCCTTATAAAGTAGCCATTCAGAGAGCCATCTTGCACTGGCAGAGACAGAGAATGTCTTTCCCAGTATTCCCTTCCTGGGGCCCTCTGCCATCATGATACTGTTCCTCCTCGAAGATTCCTCATGGCTGAGCCCCACTCCAACCCTGTCATTCTTCCCACTATGTGCCCTTCTGCTAAAGTCTAGGCTTAAACTTTACTGGCCCCACCCCCTGCCTCCCGTACCCCTTGGTCCTCCTGTCCAAGGTAATAAGAATATTCTTTCTTATTACCTTGGAAACAATCTATTTCCTGCCCCCAACCAGCTCCGTGGAGCACTCTGGCCTCCAGCCTGGGAACTGTAACCTCAGGCTCCCCATCTTCCACCCCACCTGTGCCTCTCCCCACCCTCAAAAAATTGTGTTCTTGCTGAATGTGCTGCCCTTGAAGTAACAATTTCCCACCCTCCCTCCCCAACCCTAGCTGAGAGGAAATCACCACTGGAGAACCCAGAAGCATAACAATAATTTCCCCTTCCAAGTAGCAAGAAGTTACTTAGTCTTCTCATCAGGACAAGATTTCCAACTCTGTTGCCTCTGCAGGGACGGATTTGTGGATCCTGGATTCTGGCAGCCGTGTGATCAGCACCTTGGCTAGCACCAGAGGTCTCTGGCTAAGTGCTGGGACAGCAGGGATTCTCCCAGGCCAAGTCTGTGGGGTTCAGGCCAGGGATGATCAATCATCAGGCGAAGGTTCCAGGATATGAAGTGCATTACAGGTGCTCTCCAGGAACAGGTACCCAGCCATGCAGGACTAGAAGAGGCCCAGGGCAGCCCTGATTCTCACATGTCCACCCACTGGCAGGAGCTGACAACTGTGCATGACTAGCCCTCAAAGGCCCAGCTGCGTCCTGCCTCCTCCTGCTTCTGTTGAGTCTGACAGCTACAAGCAAGTGTACGGGAAAGAGGAAGACAGGTGAACTCATGGAAGATGGAGGCAGAGGGGAAAGTAGAGGCTCTGCAGACCCCATCATGGAGAACAAGAAACCAGTGGGAGCTTGTCAACATCAGCCTTACCCCAGGACGCACTCTCAACCAAGTTTACTCTCTGAACAGCTCTGAAACTATTGGTTCAGTCGTGGCTGAACCAATAGGAAATCAAGGGAAATGGCACTTATTTATTATGCAGTCATGGGCCAGTTCCCCAGATGTCATTATTGCACTTCCAGGCCTTTGCTTGGAGAAAGAAACAGTCTGAAAGAGACTCCGAGATAACAGCCAGCAAAGAAGCTCACTGCCTTTTGAAGGGGTTCTCCTCCCATGGGAGAAGAGCTGCTCTGGTCATTTCTACAAGTCCTAGCCGGCCAGGCAGGGCCCTGGCTGAGATCTTATTTGGGGACTGATCCTCTACACTCTTCTCTCCACAAATCAGTGAGCTTTCAGGGGAACTTGACTCCCACCAAACAGGAGGCTTTAGGACTAGGGAAGCTGGCAGACAATGGGATCCCTAGTGATACCCCTCAGATGTGGCACAGATATTCTTAACCACACCTCTGGCGATGGCATTGATGGTTTTGAAATGGTCTGTCCATTTTTTCCACTAAAAAAAGACACAGTATTAAAAACTTGCCCAGAGTCAAACAACTAGTAGGAGACAAAGCCAGGTCTTGAGCTTGGTTTGTCAGGCACATAATCATTCTACATTATCTTGTCAAGGTCAAAGAAATTTTTTTTCTGTTTATTGCCTTAAATCTGTTTTAATGGGAATCTTTCAGAAATGAAGCATTATTTCCACAGATCTGAAAACAGAAAACACTGAAGATGTTGACATCCCCTCATTCCTATTCCCAAGCCACTGAGTGAAAACAGCGGTTTCCTTTCAGCAGCCGCTGTTTTAGTGTAATCCCAATTTAAGTTACTAAGCTTCAAAAATGCACCCCCCTGTCCTGCAGGCCTTGATGACAGGTGAAGATAAGGAGATGGAGGACTTAGCCTGCACTGCTTTCTTTTTTTCTTTTTTCTTTTTTCTTTTGGAGACAGAGTCTTACTCTGTCACCGAGATTGGAGTTCAGTAGCACAATCTCAGCTCACTGCAACCTCCATCACCCCAGTTCAAGTGATTCTCATGCCTCAGCCTCCTGAGTAGCTGGAACTATATGCATGTGCTGCCACGCATGGCTAATTTCTGTATTTTTAGTAGAGATGGGGTTTTGCCATGTTGGCCAGGCTGGTCTTGAACTCCTGACCTCAGGTGATCCACCCGCCTCGGCCTCCCAAAGTGTTGGGATTACAGGCATGAGACACCACGCCTGGCCTTGCACTGTTTTCTTTACATCACTTGGTTCCCCTCTGATGGTCCCAAATGCACACACCTGGGCTGGAATATTTACACAGCTGGTTTCCACCCAGCACTGCCAACTTTTGTGCCCAAGTTTCACTTTATAAGCACCTTTTTGCATGAACACATCTCTCCTGAGTTTCCTTGATTGTTGCCTGGGCGGTTCCTTCTTGATGGAAACTCTACTACCAGTGGTTTCTTCATAGTCCTGTGTGCAAACTGTGTTGTGCTTCTGTGATCCAAACATTGTGAGAGGCCAGGTGCTTTTTTCTGTTATACCCTATGGAAGGGACTTACTATCAAAGAAACCTTTTTCTTTCTTTTTTCTTTTCATTATCCTCTTATTTTTGGTCTGCGTTTGGTGCATATCTGTTTTTCTTCAGATGGTAAAATCTTCCTGCTAAAACATTTATTTATTTATTTATTTATTTAGAGATGGAGTTTCTTTCTTGTTGCCCAGACTGGGGTGCAATGGCATGATCCAGGCTCACTGCAACCTCCCCCTCCTGGGTTCAAGCGATTCTCCTGCCTCAGCCTCCCTAGTAGCTGGGATTACAGGCACCGACCACCATGCCCGACTAATTGTTTTGTATTTTTTTTAGTAGAGATGGCATTTCACCATGTTGGCCAGGCTGGTCTCGAACTCCTGACCTCAGGTGATCCACCTACCTCAGTCTCCCAAAGTGCTGGGATTACAGGCGGGAGCCACCGCACCCAGCTTAAAACATTATTTAATCTTGAGCTTACAAATAGATTTATGATCAATTTTAATGTGTATCATGCATGCCCTAGAAAAGAGCATTTAGCCAGGCCTTGATGCAGAATTGTTATCATGAATACACAGTATTTGATTTTTTATATAAAATATGGTTCTAGGTCTAGAATTTTTTTATTGTTAGAACTCTGGACCTAACTTAACATGTCACCAGCTCCAGCTATGTCTCTAGCTATTCTGAGATATTCCTTTTTCTGTCTTAGTATATACACTGCTTCCCATCTGAACAGCAGGAGAACTCAGACTCGCACACTTGTTGAAAAGCCTGGACAAAAAGAGTTAGTGAGTCTGAGAGAAAAACTAAGGAATTACATACCCGACTTTATTTGAGGCAGAGTTTCTTAAGTGAGGCGCTTTAAAACTCACTTCTTTGGCAGGGCGGTATTTTGGAGAGTTGGAGATGTAAAGCCGATAAGTGAGTCTCCCCTCTTTAGGTAATCCCACAGCATCCCAAAGGAACAGAGGTGACCTTTTGTTTACTGACAACCGACTCGGACTCCTAAAAGCCACCATCTACTTGAGGCCTTTCCTTGAAAAGACCTCACCTTTCTAGTTACGCTAGTGGTATTTTAGCTGAGCAAAAAATGTGTGAACAAAAAGGACGAGATATAATACACAGCCATTACAACTTTACTCCCAAAACTACATTTCAGTCAGCAGAGTGTAAATGACCCATCTGTGAAACCCAGACACATCTGGTAAGGTATCATTCCAGTTCATCTGGGTAATGTTGGACCTAGGAGATGTTCCTTCATATTTCTTTTGTGTCAATCATCTCTCGTATCTTGGCTTTCTTTTGCTAGTCCTGTCCGCACATGTCTTGCATTCAAACTAGAGGCGAAGATTCCATTCAGAGTTCTCTTCCCAACGCTGTGGCTTCCACTCTAAAGTACCATGACTAGAGTAGAATAATCCTCACAGCCAATGATTTATGGCCCAAATCCCTCCAAATTACATTTGATAACAAGTAAACCTTTCAGAGTCAGAGGCCTTGTGGTTAATTAATTATAGGACCCAACTAAAATCATTTTTGGCAGATGTTGTACGCAATGTAAATGGTACATATCCAATTACATAAAACAGGTACATTTATTTAGAAACTGAAATAAGGACATCTTTCAATTAATGCATCCTGGCAGAATCAAACTGCTTTGATCAAAACTATGTTATCTTTGGGAACATTATCCAGGTTTTATACGGTCTTTGAGGAGGACTAGTAACAACTACTCTAACGGTTTACAGGCACAAAGTTTCTTCTTATGCTCTATAGAGTAAAATTTTCAGGGCTTCATTAATCATTTTTTCAATCACTAGAAAAGCCCCAGAACTATTTCCCAAGAACAATTCTAGCTTTCTGCATTTTGTCTCCATGAAGTGGTCAAATCGCTATCAATCCAAGTAGATGCCATACTTTGCCTACTCACATTTCATTAAAAAGTATCAAATTTCCGTGTTTTCTTTTTATTTCCAAAGGATATAGTTCCATCCTCAACTGATGCACTGTCTCTCTAAAATATAAAACAGTGTCTGAAAATATAGCCAAACTATCAACTGGCCAATTCTTATCAAAACCACAGGTTAGGAAAAATGATGTCAATGGACAATTATTTAAAATATATAAGATAGGTTGAGTGTGGTGGCTTATGCCTGTAATCCCAGCACTTTGGGAGCCTAGCAGTTTAAGATCAGCCTAGGAAACAGTGAAATCCTGCCTCTATTAAAAAAAAAAATAAAAAATGACCCAATGCCAATGCCATATAAAGTCTATCCCTTGATCCAACTTGACATCAACACAGTTCGGCACAGAACAGAACTGAGCCCTCTGCAGAATTCCCTTCTCTGAGCTGTATTGTAGGTGTTAAGGCCCTGGCATTGATCAACAGACACTAGAAGAAAAGCCTTATGACACTAAATGCTATGTTTATTACAGAAATATTGCTTGAAGACACTGCCTTCTCGGTCACTCAGTGCCTCCTTTATGACCCTACTGTGAAGTGAACTTTGGAATTCATGCTAACATAATCTATAGCCACCCAGAGAGAGATAAGCCTTGTTAAAATCATAGGTGTTACTTACTCCGGTTTGCAATAATGGGTAGATTCTTCCAGTCCAGATATCAATATGATGGTGCCTGGAGGAGCTCCTTAACTCAGGACTTTATGGATCTATTAAAAAGACCAGTGGGGACTGTATACTTTATACGATATAGTAAACTGGAACCTCAGTTATGATGACTCGTAATTCTAGACAACAGAGTTGTGGTATCAGTTACCAGACCTGAATGAAAGGCTGGTTGGGGCTGTATTTCCTCCTTCCTCTTGCTTTATTTCACTCTCACTGAAGGGTGTATCCCTTCCACACCATTCTTGCTCCACCATGTCTGAGTTGGAATTTTCTTTCTAGTTTCAGAGCACTTTCCCTGAGATTCTGTTTGCTTTTTGGTCCAGTTTACTTCTCCTGCAGCCTTTGGCAATTGTTGGCCAGGTGGCACCTCTGCACATACCTTCTGCTAAGTTCATTTACAAGCCGAGAAACAGCAAACCATCCCTTTCTTCCCTTGGTGTCCCCAGTCTGTCCCTCCATTAAGGATTGTTCTTCTTGGGCAACACTGAGATAATGGGAAGGGTTTATTCTGCTTCTTCTGCCTTGAAAAGTAATGTTTTGCTGATTCACATTTTGGGCAGAATTTGGGGGCACTAAGACAGTCCTCTGGCTAACTCTCTGGTGAACAGCTACAGTTCTCTGGTGATCCTACAGTTTAGGAAGGTCCTGGCTGAGCAATTTTATTCGGTGCGATGGGAGAGAAGTGAGGGCTTTGGTGCCTTCAGACTTGGCTCTGAATCCTGACCTTGCCTCATACTGCTTTGTGATCTCAAGCTGGCTAGGTAACTCTCTGAGCCTTGGTTTCTTCATCTACAAATAGTACTTACCTTGGCAAGGTTATAGTAGGGATTGCAAATTACTGCTTCTTTGGAACAAAGGACAGGGCAGAAGATAAAGATGGAGTGGAGGGAAGGTAGGGAGGCGAGGCGGGGAGGATAGGTATGTATGCATTGATTTTCAATAAGAATGAAAAACCACATCTCCGTATTTTCCTTTTGACTCTTAGGAAACTTACAGATAAATCTGATATCCAGTTTGAACAGTAAAGTAGACAAAGTCTTCTGACCTGTAATTTTAAATGTTTATTTCTCCTGGATCTTTTGTTCCTACTTTCACCTATTCCTGGATGCTCATTTTTAAATCATTTTTTATGGTTCATTATTTTGTGTGGCTTTTTTATGTGAGTTTTGAGCTTTGCCTGGGGCTTGACGAATGTCTGGAATCTTTTCCGGGATGAGATGTGGTATATATAAATATGTACATTTAGATGTGTTGCTGTGAACATTTTTGTGGCACTATATAATAATCTAATCTATAAAGCAAGCTCACACCCGGTCTGTCTTAATCCTCCTAATGACCCTGTGGGATAGATGTTATGAGCTCCAGGGCTGAGATGAGGCAACGGGGCCTCTGTGAGTCGCTTTCCTCAGATCACTTAACCTCTCCCAAGGGTCAGAATTTGACGTGCAACCCAGGTCTTTTGAATCCCAACCCAAAGCCTTTTCTTCTGCTACTGAACTGACTCTCTGCAGTCATAACCCATTCAGGTTTGCTACTGGGCCTAATAAATAATACTGATAACAATAGCACACATGTATCACCCACCTGCTATGCGGTGGACATTTTACGTGCATTATTGTATTTAGTGCTCCCCACAAGCCGGTGGCATAGCTACTGTGTTATCCTCCTTTATAAACCATCGGCCATGCAAAAGCAGGCTCCCCAAGGTCACACACCCAGAAGGGGAGGACTGGGGACTTGAACCCAGGTTAGCTCAACTCCAGAGGCCTTGCTCTTACCCACTACCCTCCAAGGGCATCAGTTCTGTCACTGAGTGACACTTCCTGGGGGTAGTGTTCAAAGAACGCTGGGCCTGTATGATGTCACCGTGTGGCTGTGATAGAAGCAGACAGCAGCAGCAGGCTGTCCCCGCTTCCCTGACCTCTCCCCAGTGGGCAGCCAGATCACCTTTGCCACTAACCTGCCGCGGCTCATTAAAGCCTTAGGCCTCTGTGATCTCCTTCGGATCTGTGCGAAAGGGTCACAATCTCAAGCTTTGTTCAAGCTTTCGTTTGCCGCCTGTTTTAAGACCTTGACATATATGATAACAAAACACGCATACGAGGACTGGCCCTTAGAAGCATCCTGGGACTGGTTTTGGAAGTCTAATTATTACCTTGAAGTCTATTCTTTTTATCTTTTGGATTTATTCAGCTTTTACAGTCTTTTACCTTAAGATATGCTTTTAGGTTACGATAAACAAGGCTAAATATTTCTGGAAATATTCAAAGAAGGACGTGTTTCTTTTTCATCTTGATATGTGTGCCACTTCTTTTAATGTTAATAGGATTATTTTGTTTTCTTGGTTGGCTGTCTACCCTCTCGACCGAAGCTCCAGATCTGTCTTCTTTCAGGCTCTATCCAGTTCCTAGCAGCACCCGTGGTCCTGTCTCTACCCATTCCCGGATGTCTCATCTTAGGCTGCTCCACAGCTTCTTGAAGCCTTGGTTTTGTTTAGTTTTTTCTGTTTGTTTGTTTTTTCTTCAATCATGAAATAAGGATAACAATGACTCTTTCTACCTCTCAGGTTGTTATGAGGCTAAAGTGAGATATTGTATGTTAAAGTGCTTTGGAACCACACATTGCCATAGAAAGGTAAGATCACCACATGGTCCCTGGTGCAGACTTCCGCTAAAGAGCATGTGCTTAAGGAACATGCCAACAGTAGTTACAAAGGCATCTGGGCCTGCAGCCTAATTACCTGGAAGACAAGCAGAAAATTCTGTAACTCTATCGTGTTGACTACCCATCATGAATCACAGGCATTGATTGTGGAACTGAGGTTTTGATGACCAGCATTTTAATCCAGATCACGATCAAGTCTGCAGAGACGATGGGCAGAACACAGTGTTTTAGTGCAGTTTCCTTTATGGTGGCAGTTTTCAATCTTCTTAGAGCAGGTGTCAGCAAACTATAGCCCCTGGGCCAAAGCCAGCCCGCCATCTGTTTTTATATATTCTGCAAGCTAAGAATTGCTTTTACATTTTTAAATAGTTGAAAAAAAAATCAGAAGGATATTTTATGGCATGTAAAAATGAAATGGAATTCAAATGCCAGTGTGTATAAAATTCTGGATGTTATCAGTAAAAATTGGTGAAGATTTGTCTTATTATTATTATATAAGTACCTACATAATAGTCTCGATTTTGCCTATTGGCCCACAAAAACTAAAATAAGTACTATTCAGGCCAGGCGTGGTGGCTCACACCTTTGGGAGGCCGAGACAGGTGGATCACGAGGTCAGGAAATCGAGACCATCCTAGCTAACACGGTGAAACCCTGTCTCTACTAAAAATACAAAACAATTAGCCGGGTGTGGTGGCAGGCACCCGTAGTTCCAGCTACTCAGGGGGCTGAGGCAGAAGAATGGCGTGAACTCGGGAGGCGGACCTTGCAGTGAGCCGAGATCTCGCCACTGCACTCCAGCCTGGGCAGCAGAGCGAGACTCCCATCTAAACAAACAAACAAACAAAAAATAGTACTATTCAGTGCTTTATACAAACCGTTTGTGGCCACTGTCTTAAAGCATTCATTCGGTACTCTGAATCCAAAGCATTCAAAATCCTCGTCTGTTTGAGCATCAGCATGCCACTCTAGGGACTTAATGTGCTGAGACTCTAACAGAGAGATGAGATCTATTCAGAGAAGGCTGAGACTTGGGGACTGAAAGAGCAGAGTGGTCCATTTGGGATCCAATCAGGATGGAAATGACCAAAAAGGGAAATGGGAGAGAGAGGAGGAGAGAGACAGAAAAAGCTAGCAGGCGAAGAAACCAGCTCCCCAGGCCCTTGGCGATGTGACTCAGCTATGGCTAGACCATGTGTGTGCTCTCAGTTCACTTGGTCAGTCTGGATGTTGGACTCAATGCCTGTTTATTCTATTGCTTGCTTCCATGATTGAGCAATAGGTGTTTTACTGATGCTCTCTCCGAGGAGGCAGAGGGAGTCTGCCCTGCTAAACATGTAGCATTTCGTGCCCCTGCCATCGCTGCCTAGGCTTTTCTCTGCCACGCCCCTACCCCATGCCTCCTCTGCCTGGATGGCACTCTCATTATCTGGTTTCCAGCCTCTGAAAACCAGCAGGCACCATTCTCATTCTCTTATTCTCACGCCTTCCCCCGAGGCTTTTGGTTTCTCTTTTCCTTCCTGTGCCATTTAGCATTGTCCTCCCAAAAGCAATCCTATGTTCCCTACCTTCATTGCTTAACTCTGCTTTGAGGTTTACCAGCAATTTGTCTCCCTGGGGAGTGAGCTATAAAGGATGCATGAGGTTTCCCAGACCCAGTGGACACTGAGGGGTGAGGTGGTGTTTGGGGCACCTCTGGTAGCTGTTGGGCAGCATTGGCAAGGGCTGCTGAAGACAAAGAGCGTGGCTGAGAAAAATGGAGGCCCCATGCTAGAGGAGAGGAGAGACCAAAGCAAAATGAAGAATTTCCCTGGCACCTGCCAAGACCAGAGCACAGAGTTGAGTACTGAAAAAAAAAACTAGAAAGGTGACCCTAGAAGTAACCGTGATTGTGCCAGGCCAGGATAAAAACAAAAGTGCCGTGACTCCAGGAGGTGTGTGCACACCGAGGCTGTCCCGTCACTGTCAGGCCTTTATGGAGTCTGCAGTCTACATGTGCTGTGTGTGTTGTGCAATATTGCAACATCAATTAAGCTTCCTCATGTAGCTTTACTAAGAGCGATGGACCCAGGAGGGCTGAAAAAGTGGAGGGAGGTGTACAGATCGCCACTGTTCCGTGCAGTGGGTAAATTCACCGAGCAACTTTTTGATGAGGAAGGATGCATTCCCAAAGGAACGGGGAGAGCAACTGAGCAGGATGAAGTTAGCTGAGCGACGGCCACCTGTGGCACCAAGGACAGAATGTCACTGATGACTTCCCGACAAGTGCCCTTTCCTGGCAATAATCTATTGTGAGAGAATGAAAGCTTATTCTGCCACCAACTCCTTTAAGCAGAAATGAAGTCTTAGTGAGTAAAATAACACTGATTATTAGCACGGCACTGCAGAGAAGCCTCAAGGGTCGGATTTCACATCCCCTTCGGACTTTCTCTTCAGGCAGTTAAGCATTCACAAGAAAATCCCTTCTCTTTATGTGACTTCTTCAGCCGCATCATTCGTGAAACAATTTTCAAGAGAGGAAACACAATGAACCACCATGCTTGTATTTCTCTTATCTGAGATGCCTCTTGAAATTTCCAACTAATCTTGAACATGGTTAATTTCTCCCCATCTTCACGCCTCAACCATTAATTTTTTTTTTAAAGGGAGAGGGGAAAAAAAAAGAGGTCCCTTGTGTTACTCAGCGAGAGTATGTGATTTGTAAGTTTCTAAAAATCCTTCCAGCCCTGCTTATTTTGACAAAACTACTTAACACTTCAAGCAATGAACTACAGGGCCTAAAAGTATAATCTGCAGAGAAAACCTTAATCCTCTATAGTAACCTATTTGAATCTCCTCAAACATATTTCCGTGTGTAGGCTCAGAGAATTAAGTCAATTGTTTGATCTGAGAAGAAAGGCAATTAGGGCTCTCTCTTGATCTTTCTGGTTGAATTCTAGTCAGGGGCAGCCACTGTTCTCCGCAGCTCCATTTGAGACCCCTATTATTATAATAATAGAGGTGAGCATTAGAATCGCTACAGTTGAGAGTCTCCCTGCATTTTCATTATAAGTTGTTTTATCCGGGAGTTTCAAATCATGATGGGCTAATATTCAGCATACAAATGATTAGCTAGCGCAGGTCTGGTTTTTTTTTGTTGTTTTTTTAAAACTTCATTTACAACTTCTTTAACCTGACAAATATTTCAGCAGAAATGAAAGAAAACTTCCAGAAGCAGCTACTGGGTGATGGGACAGCAGTGCTCATTCACTGCTGAGTTCCTGGCAGAGACGAGGCAGGGGTCTCTTCAAAGGGATGTCTCTGGGGCCACTGACAGTGCAAGAGAGAGACTGAGAATCTAGCTGGGTTAGTCTTGAGGAAAAACTGGGAATTCTGCCCTCACTTGCTTACTCAGAGCAGCTCCCAAGTATCTATGTGGGAACAGACCAGTGACAACAATCTAGCTGGAAATGAAAACTGGAGATGTGTTTACATAGTTTGATTATATAAGATTGAATAGAGATCACTTGTCCATAGCAAAGAATATTAGAGAGGGAGTTGTTCCTGGAGATGATGGGAGTCGGTGACTAAAGCCTGTCCCAAGCCACCCGATGGTGCTGTCACTGATGACTAAGCCTTTCCTTGGGTTTCTGGAGCTCTATCTTACCATCTAAAGTAATGCTACGGGAGCTGTTATTCAGCTGCTTTGTCCATTTTATATGAGCTCCCTGCCTCGAAGAAGTGGAAAAGCCAGAAGACAGGAGAAGACAAGCTCCCCTGCTTCCTGCCAGATTCCACCGTGCTGGTGGGGTCTGTTTTAGCATTTAGCTCGCAGCCAAATCCAAGTGCAGAAATCCAGAGAGGGTGAACCTGCTCCTGTCTCCAGGGAGTCATTCTCTGCCTTAGCGGAGTCCCTGCAGGAGGGTTGCATCCAGGAAGCAGGAGTTCTGCTTTAGGGCAATTGAGGCTTGTGGAAGAATGGCAAGGAATGCCTGGCTATTTTTACACAGCGAACAGTAATGCAGGGCTCATGAAGAGCCAGGCACTGTGCTAGGAGCCCATGGTTCCAAGGTGGGTCAGTGATGATCTTGTCCACCAGGGGTTTGTGGCCTAGTTGGGGAAGATGGGTAAGCCAAGAGACAGAGACAACTCGGTATGAAAAACGTGATTCAGGAAAGAGCCCATGAATATACACTGAACCTGGCTTTAGGGTCCAGAGGAATGTTTGCAGGAGATAGTGCCTGAGCTGAGGCCCAAAAGACAAGTAAAAAAATAATCAGCAAGGAGGTCGCCTATTTCAGGCATTGCCAAGTCCTGTAGGGGAGAGATGCAGAATGTATTTAAATATCTGCAACTGGCCAGGTGCGGTGGCTCATGCCTGTAATCCCAGCACTTCGGGAGGCCGAGGTGGGAGGATCACTTGAGCCCAGGAGTTCGAGACCACCCTGGACAACACGACAAGATCCTGTCTCTACAAGAAATAGAATAATGAGCTGGGTGTGGTAACACACACCTGTGGTTTCAGCTACTCAGGAGGCTGACGTGGGAGGATCACCTGAGCCCAAGAGGTCAAGGCTGCAGTGAGCCGTGATCATGCCAATACACTACAGCCTGCGTGACAGAGTAAGACCCTGTCTCAAAAACAAAAACAAAAACTCTGCAACTAGTTCTATAAGGCTGGACTGAATACCTGCTCATGAGGCAGTTAATGCCATCACAAGGAATTTGGGCTTTATTCTCCAGGCTGTGGGAAGCTCTGGGTTGTTGTTTTGTTTTTTGCTTGCTTGTTTTTGTTTTTTTGGAGACAGGGTCTTGCCCTGTTGCCCAGGCTGGAGTGTGGCAGTATGATTATGGCTCACTGCAGCCTCAACCTCCAGAGCTCAAGTCATCCTCTTGCTTCAGCCTCCCAAGTAGCTTGGACTACAGTTATGTGCCACTACACATGGCTAATTAAAAAAAAAAAAATTAGTAGAGAAGGGGTCTCACTTTGTTGCCCAGGCTAGTCTCAAACTCCTGCGCTCAAGCGATCCACCAGTCTCCACCTCCCAAAGTACTGGGATTACAGGCATGAGCCACCATGTCTAGCTGACAAAATATTTTAAACACAATAATAACATGAAGAGATTAGCTGTTTAGAAAGAGAACTGGTGTGTATTAGGTGTTTTGGGGGGAGTTTTGAGACAAGGTCTTGCTCTGTTGCCCCGGCTGGAGTGCAGTGGTGCTATCATGCTTCACTGCAGCCTCGACCTCTCAGCCTCAAGCAATCCTCCCATCTCAATCTCCCCAGTAGCTGGGACTGCAGGTGCATGCCACCATATGCACCTTTTTGTATTTTGTTGTAGAGACAGGGTTTCACTATGTTGCCCAGGCTGGTCTCGAACTCCTGGGCTCAAGCAATCTACCTGCTAAGTGTAAGCCACCATGCTTGACTGGAATACATTAGTTTTCTATTACTGTGTAACAAATTTCCTCAAACTTAGGTGCTTAAAGCAACATCTCTAGCCTGGCCAAACTGATGTATAAAATTAACCATCACAATCATCTATTACCCCAAAGAATTTGAGAGCTGGCACTATTGAAATAATTATTTTGGGGGCATGGACGGGGAGAGAATCATGAAATACACATTTGCCACAAATTTTGAACCTAAGCCTTAAAATCAAGACTTTATATCAAATACAGATGATAAAGGGAAGAAAAAGTAAATGACACCACAAGAAAGCAATGCATCATATGCAGAGTGTGGGAAAGACTGTGGGACAACTGACCCAGTTTCTTCAACTAGTCATGAAAAAAAAGGGAGTAGAGAACTGTTCTAGATTCAAATGACCTAAGAGACAAAAACCAAATGCAATGTGTAGATGTCTCTGTTTTGCAAAGTGCGAGACAGAGATCAAGAATCTAGTTAGGGTGGTCTCAAAGAAAAACTGAAGTTCTGCCCTTATTTACCTCCTCGGGGCAGCTCCCAAATTTCTAGATGGGAACAGCACAGCAACAACTATCTACTGGGAAATGAATCTGGAGATGTGTTCACAAGGCTCGACTATATAAGATTGAATAAAGATTATTTGTCCATAGCAAAGAACACTGGAGAGGAAGTTGCTCCTGTAGATCATGGGAGCTGGTGAATCATTACTGGAACAAACTAGCTGTACATGTGAATATGGATTTTTTTTTTTTTTTTTTAAAGACAGAGTTTCGCTCCTGTTGCCCAGGCTGGGGTGCAGTGGCAATCTCGGCTCACCACAATCTGTGCCTTCCGGGTTCAAGCAATTCTCCTGTCTCAGCCTCCCGAGTAGCTGGGAGTACAGGCATGCACCACCACGCCTAGCTAATTTTTTGTATTTTTAGTAGAAATAGGGTTTCTCCATGTTGGTCAGGCTGGTCTGGAACTCCCAACCTCAGATGATCCACCCCCCTTGGCCTCCCAAAGTGCTAAGATTATGGGCATGGGCTACCGTGCCCAGCCTAGACTGATCATTTTAAGTTATTAAGGAGTTTTTTATAATTTTGTTAGGTGTCATAGTGGCAATGTATTTAAAAATAAATATATAAAATGTTTGGCCTGAAAACAAGCTTTGTGTCCTGGGGAATATGGTGAGGTAGAGTCAACAGCATGGCAGACTAAAGTCACCCCTGAAGATTAAACTGATCTCTCTACCCTTCCAGAAGAAATGAGTCACTCTCTTCTCTGACCCTCCATATGGCACCTTATATTCATGGATGTATGTGTTTTCTTTTCTAACTAGAGAGCTCCTTGAGGACAAGGTCTCTGCTTTTAACCTTCCACGCCTAGGATATAGTAGATGTTACAAATACTGATAAAATAAATCTCAGAATGCAACCCATCCTCAAAATCCCCAATTCATAAGAATTTGTTTTATATCACATTTGTTATATTTTAAATTTTCTTTTAATCTAAGAGTAGGGGCATTTCTGAACCACAGGTGAACAAGCCAACATTAAGGAAGTATATTAGCCCATTCTTGCACTGCTATAGAGAAATACCTGAAACTGGGTAATTTATAATGAAAAGAGGTTTAATTGGCTCACAGTTCCTCAGGCTGTACAGGAAGCATGATGCTGGCATCTGCTCAGCTTCTGGGGAGGCCTCAGGAAAACTTACAATCATGATAGAAGGCAAACGGGGAGCAAGGTGTCTCACATGGAGAAAACAGGAGGATGGAGGAGGTGCTGCATAAATGATATCTTGTGAGAACCCACTATCATGAGAACAGTACCAAGAGGATGGTGTTACAGTATTCATGAGAAATCCACCCTGCATTAGTCCATTCTTGCACTGCTATAAACAAATACCAGAGACTGGGTAATTTTTCAAGAAAAGAGGTTCAATCAGCTCACGGTCTGCAGGCTGTGCAGGACGCATGGCAGCATTCACTTCTGGAAAGGCCTCAGGGAGCTTTTACTCATGGTAGAAGGCAAAGCAGAAGCCAGCGCTTCACATGGCTGGAGCAGGAGGAAGAGAGGGTGGGGAGGTGCTACACACTTTCAACTAAATGTAGGAAGAACTCACTATCACAAGAACAGTACCAAGAGTGTGGTGCTAAACCATTCATGAGAACTCCACCCTCATGATTCAGTCACCTCCCATCAGGCCTCACCTCCAACACTTTAGTGGGAGACACAGATCCAAACCATATCACAACCCCATAATTCAACCACTTCCCAATGGGCCCCATCTCCAACACTGGGGACACAGATCCAGTCATACAGTTCTACCCCAGACCTTCAAATCCCATGTCCTACTCAAACTGCAAAATACAATCATCCCTTCTAAACAATCCCCCAAAGTCTTATTTCATCATTAACTAAAAAGTCCAAAATCCAAAGTCTCACCTGAGACAAGGCTAGTCTTTTCCACCTATGACCCTGTAAAAAAACAAGTTAGTTACTCTACAATACAATGAGGGTATAGGCATTGGGTAAATACTCCCATTCCAAAAGGCAGAAATTGGACAAAAGAAAGGGTCTGCGGGCCCCATGCAAAGCAGTAGGGCAGTCATTAAATCTTAAAGCTCCAAAATCTCCTTTGATTCTATCTCTCACATCCAGGGTGCACTGGTGCAAGGGGTGGGGTCCCAAGGCCTTGGGCAGCTCCACCCCTATGGCTTCTCGGTGTTCAGTCCCTACGCTGCTCTCACAGGTTGTAATTGAGTGTCTTTAGCTTTTCTATGCGCAGGATGCAGGCTGCTGGTGGCTCTACCATTCTGGGGTCTGGAGGATGGTGACCCTCTTCTCATGGCTCCACTAGGCAGTGCTCCAGTGAGGACGTGGGAGGGGGCTCCAACTCTATATTTCCCCTCCACACTGCCCTAGTAGAGGTTCTCCATCATGGCTCTGCCCGTAACACGCTTCTGCCTGGACATCCAGCCTTTTCTATCCATCCTCTAAAATCTGGGTGGAGGTTCTCAACACTCAACCCTTACACTCTGTGCATCTGCAGGCTTAACACCACATGGAAACTGCCAAGACTTACAGCTTGCACCCTCTGAAGCAGCAGCTCAAGGCATACCTGGGCCCCTTTTAGCCACCAGCGGAGCTGGAGCAATTGGGCTGTGGAAAGCAGTGTCCCAAAGCTGTGCAGGGCAGTAGGGCCCTGGGCCTGGCACAAGAAACCATTTTTCCCTCTTAGACCTCTGGGCTGTGATGGGAGAGGCTACCAGGAAGTTCTCTGAAATGGCTTTGAGGTCTTTTCCCCATTGTCTTGCCTATTAGCACTTGGCTTTTTTTTCCACTTACGCAAGTTTCTGCATCCTACCTGAATTGTTCCCCTGAAAAAGGGCTTTTCTTTTCTACCACATAATCAGGCTGTCAAATTTTCCAAAATTTTACATTCTGCTTCCCTTTTAAGTATAAGTTCCAACTTCAGGTCATTTCTTTACTCATGTATATAAGCATAAGCCATCAGAAGTAGCCAGGCCACATCTTGAATGCTTTGCTGCTTAGAAATTTCTTCCTGGCTGGGTGCAGTGGCTCACCCATGTAATCCCAGCACTTTGGGAGGCCAAGGCAGGCAGATCACCTGAGGTCAGGAGTTCGAGACCAGCCTGGCCAACTTGGCAAAACCCCATCTCTACTAAAAATACAAAAACTAGCCAGGCATGGTGGCGGGTGCCTATAATCCCACCTACTCAGGAGGCTGAGGCAGGAGAAGCTTGAACCCAGGAGGCGGAGGTTGCAGTGAGCCAAGATCGCGCCACTGTACTCCAGCCTAGCTGACAAGCGCAAGACTCCATCTCAAAAAAGAAAAAAAAAGAAACTTCTTCCACCAAATACCCTAAATCATCACTCTCAACTTCAAAGTTCCACAGGTCCCTAGGGTAGGGGCACAATGCAGCAAAATTATTTCCTAGGGCATAACAAAAGTGACTTTTTCTCTGGTTCCCAATAAGTTCCTGATTTTCATCTGAGACCTCCTCAGCCTGGCCTTCACTGTCCCATATCACTGTCAGCATTTTGGTCAGAACCATTCAACTAGTCTCTAGGAAGTTCCAAACCTTCCCTCATCTTCCTATCTTTTTCTGAGCCCTCCAAACTCTTCCAACCTCTGCCTGTTACCTAGTTCCACCATTGCTTCCACATTTTCAGGTATTTTTACAGCAATACCCCACATCTGGTACCAACTTTCTTTATTAGGCTGTTCTTGCACTGCTGTAAAGAAATATCTGAGACTGGCCAGGCGCGGTGGCTCAAGCCTGTAATCCCAGCACTTTGGGAGGCCGAGATGGGTGGATCACGAGGTCAGGAGATCGAGACCATCCTGGCTAACACGGTGAAACCCCGTCTCTACTAAAAAAATACAAAAAACTAGCCGGGCGACGTGGCGGACGCCTGTAGTCCCAGCTACTTGGGAGGCTGAGGCAGGAGAATGGCATAAACCCGGGAGGCGGAGCTTGCAGTGAGCTGAGATCCGGCCACGGCACTCCAGCCTGGGCGGCAGAGCGAGACTCCGTCTCAAAAAAAAAAAAAAAAGAAATATCTGAGACTGGGTAATTTATTACAAAAAAAAAAAAGTTTGAATTGGCTTACAGTTCCACAGGCTGTACAGAAAGCATGATGCTGGCATCTGATTGGTTTCTGGGGAGGCCTCAGGAAACTTACGGTCACGGTGGAAGGCAAAGGGGAAGTGAGACGTCTCACATGGTGGGGGCAGGAGCGAGACAGTATGAGAGGGGAGCTACTGCACACCTTTAAACAACTACATCTTGCAAGAACTCACTATCATGAGAACAGTACCAAGGAGATGGTGCTAGACCATGCATAAGAAATCCACCCCAATAATCAAACTACCTCCCACCAGGCCCCACCTCCAACACAGGACTGTGATTCAACATGAGATTTGGTGAGGACACTGATCCAAACCATACCAGGAACACATCAGCATTGGCTCGGAATAGCATTCAGTAACAGGTGAGAAAACATATTCATCTGGTTGGACTAGCAAATATTTTATTAGTGTTGTTAAGTACCTGCCTCAAAGGGTGGTATCATTTAGGTTGACACTAGCTGCTATAACAGAGAAATCCCCAGACTGAAGTGGCTTAACATATAGATACTTGTTTCTCACTTACACAGTCTAAGTAGGATCCCCCTATCAACAGAGGGGAAGGGGTAGGGTGGGGTATGAGTGGGAGACTGCTCCATGCAGCCATTCGTGTGCTCACTGGTGGTGGCTGTAAAGGTCACCCTCCCTGGGTATCGAGATCTTCTAGCCAGCAATTCAGGACAAGAGGAGGAAGAAATAGCAAACCTTCTTCCTAACACTGCAGCCTTAGTTCTTTACATTCCTTGGGTGGGAGCTAGCTAGCCACTCAGCCTCAATGAAATGCAAAGATACTGAAGTGTAGTCTCCAGTTGGGCCGTCATGTTCTGACAATAATTCTACAAGGGGAAGAGAAATCTTTGGGGGTCAAGTAACCATCTCTTGTGTAGGTTGTCCTTTTTTTGCTTGGTTGTTTTTTGTTTTGTTTTTGAGACAGAGTTTCGCTCTTGTTGCCCAGGCTGGAGTGCAATGGTGCCATCTCGGCTCACCACAACCTTCACCTCCCCAGTTCAAATGATTCTTCTGCCTCAGCCTCCCAAGTAGCTGGGATTACAGGGATGCACCACCACACCTGGCTAATTTTGTATTTTTAGTAGAGACAGGGTTTCTCCACGTTGGTCAGACTGGTCTCGAACTCCCAACCTCAGGTGATCCGCCCACCTCGGCCTCCCGAAGTGCTGGCATTACAGGCGTGAGCCACTGCCTTGGCCTAGGTTGTTCTCTTAAATGTTCTGATATTTATAAGAAATATGATCATACCTAATATGCTTATCTTTATTTCGTCTTTCATGAGATAATAAGTAATAAGTCTGGTGATGAATTTTGGGGCTGGTAGCTATAAGGAATATTTCTGCAAGGCTTCTGTAAATATGTCTTTACTCCCAGTTCAGAACAATTACCTGAGGAATTCACAAGGGGTCTTCATTTTGTACAAGGTAGTTGTAGAGAAATTTCACAAAAACTTCACAAACTTATGGAAGAAGATGGAAATAATTCTTTAAAAGCCTACTGGTTTAAGAAAATCTCATCTAGTGATGAAATAATTCAAAGGAAAGTTGAGTTCCTTCGCCAATATAAATTTATCTAATGTATTAAACCTAGTTTCAAAGCAATATGTCATTGAAATGGTTTTCTGTCTTCAGCCTGCAAAAACAATGCCCTCCCTTGTAGAAGTACATATGTCACTGATTTTTCTGTATCCGTTTCTAATCTATACTTCAGCCCAAGCATTTTTGTTGGGCTATAAAACCTTATATGAAACTGCTTGTTAAACATCTCCACAGAGCCATTCTACAGGCCCCTCAGGTTCAACAGAGACAACTAAACACCTTACTTTCTAATACTGCTTTGTTTGAGACGGAGTTTCACTCTTGTTGCTCAGGCTGGAATGCAATGGTGCGATCTCAGCTCACTGCAACGTCCGCCTCCCGCGTTCAAGCGATTCTCCTGCCTCAGCCTCCTGAGTAGCTGGGATTACAGGCATGCACCACCACGCCCGGCTAATTTTATATTTTTAGTAGAGACAGAGTTTCATCATGTTAGCCAGGCTGGTCTTGAACTCCTGACCTCTGGTAATCCACCTGCCTTGGCCTCCCAAAGTGCTGCGATTACAGGCATGTAATCGCAGCGCCTGGCCTAATCCTGCTTTTCTAAAAATAGTTTGCATCTTGATTGCACAAAAACTGGCCTGGTACTCTCTCGCTTCCTTTCTCCTACGCTAGTGGTTCTTGACCAGGGGTGATTTTGCCCCCAGGGGATATCTGGCAATGTAGAAAGACATTTTCGGTTGTCACAACTAGGGGAAGGGGTGTTACTAGCACCTTGTGGGCAGAGGCCAGGGATTCAGTTAAACACCTTACAATGCACAAGAGGGTCCCCCTGCTCCAACAAAGAATTATTGGGCCCCAAATATCAACAGTATTAAAATTGAGATACCCTGCCGTACCCCATGACCTGTAGATTTTTCTCTCCCATGTGTCTTCCAATGCTTTGTTTCAGACTTTCATCACATCTTTCATGGAACATCATAATAGGTTTGCTACAATCTGAGTGTTGGTATCCCTCCACACTCCAAATTCGTGTTGGAAACCTAATCACCAATGTGGCATTAGGTGAGGCCTTTTGGTATGTGATTAGGTCAAGAGGACAGAGCCCTCACAGAGATTAATGCTCTTATAAAAGTCCCAGAGGGCAACCTTGCGTCTTCTACGAGGTGAGGACACTGCAACAAGTGGGCCTTCACCAGACAGCACATCTGCAGGGACCTTGATCTTGGACTGCTCAGCCTCCAGAACTGTGAGAAATACATTTCCCTTTTATAAGTCACCGAGTTTATGGTGTTAGTATTTAGTTACGGCAGCACGAATGGATTAAGGCTCCTAACCCATTTTCTTGCCTCTCAATCCTGTTGCTTCCTTGGAAAGGCATGTCTTTCCCCACCTTGCAAACTCCCTCTCATCAAGCTTCAGTGAACTCCTCAAGTATTAACTCTTCTGTGAAGCCTTCCCTGCCTGGGCTACTTTCCCTTCTTTCCTTCCCCATTTAGAAGCCCTTTGTCTGCGCACACACACCATTTGTCTCCCCAGCCAGACCCTAAGTGACTTGTGAGAAGAAACCTTCATATTCAGCCTCTGTGACCAATAGCACTTAATACTCAGCTGAGTGAATATTTGAACATACACTCTTGCTGACTCTTCTAGTCAAACTGGAACATGTGAGAACATTGGGTTGGGTAGGAGGCGGGGCTGGAATCTGTGGTCACAGGGACCTGCTGAGTTGGCCTATGTGGCTAGCTAGTTGCAGAATTTAGTGTCGGCCTCACTGTTGCTCTGAAGAACCCTGGGAGCTAAGCTGCACTGATGTGTGTGGCAGGTTCCACTACAAGAGGTACTTTAGTGTTTTCTGGACTTGACTTCTCCAGGTTTCAAGAGCCATTAATACGGACAGAGAACTTGAAAAGGGTCAAAGTGCTACAGAGAGTAAAAGTCAAGGTCCAACAGAAATTCCTGAAAAGCATGTCGGCTTTGACATTATTTTTATGCAATTCAAGAGTAGTAAAAGTGCTTATTTTTAAAAAATTCAACTATTTCCCTTGCTTTTTTGCTTTTGCTTGCAACATTCTCAAGGTCATCAGCGTTCTTTTCCTTCCAGTCCTGCTGTCTGCTGCTCATATAACTTAAATAAAATGCTCAGAAAGAGCGCACCAAATAGGGTGGTAGATGTACCGAAACCAACGTAGCTCAAAAGTGAGCTCTTCTGGCCAGGTGCGGTGGTTCATGCCTGTAATCCTAGTACCGTGGGAGGCTGCGGAGGGTGGATCGCTTGAGGCCAGGAGTTCGATGCTGGGGTGATCAGACCCAATACCAGGTCGTGGGGGCGACGAAGTTGGGCGGAGTCAAAGGATTAAGAAAAAGACAGTTTAAGAGAGAAAGGTGGGACACCAGGGGGGCCATCGCTATTGTGGAGGCTGTGAAGGCCCTGAGCTCTGGGAGCCCATGGTATTTACTGGTAATCCAACAAAGAAACAGGTGGTGAGAATGTGGCGGTCAAAAGGACACGTTGCATTAAGCAGCTGTGATGGTTTAGCATTTATATAGAACTTGTTCTGCTACTTGAGATAATGGGAATAGGAACCTAGGAGGGCTAGAAGCAAGGAGCCAGCAAGTCTAGACACATTCCAGAGGACATTATGCAAGCCCTGCCTCAGTGTCCCTCCCAACACTCAGCTTTTTCCCAAAGGTTCCAGACCAGCCTGGCCAACATGGTGAAACCCCATCTTCACTAAAAATACAAAAATTAGCCAGGCGTGATGGTGCACACCTGTAACCAGCTACTTGGGAGGCTGAGGCAGGAGAATCGCTTGAACCTGGGAGGTGAAGGTTGCAGTGAGCCAAGATCATGCCACTGCACACCAGCCTGTGTGACAAAGCAAGACTCCGTCTCAAAAAAAAAGAAAAAATGAGCTCTCCTTCCTCCCCAGTGATCTCCTAGCATCACTGGTGGGGAGGAAGGGCATCAGGACAAGCTTTTTTTTTTTTAAAGGCACCACCTTACACTTTTATGATTAGCAAATGAAGACATCCTAGAGGTATCTCTCTCTCCAGTGTGTGTGTGTGTGTGTGTGTGTGTGTGTGTGTGTGTATACACCCTCAAAAAGGTATGTGGCAGCACTGTCTATGACAATAAATTGCTTACAACCTATACATTTTTTATGAGATTGGTTAACACAGTATATCTACAATTGGCATATAAGATGTGCATTACTATGTAGCCGTCAACAACTATATTATGTAAATGTGAAATTGACGCACAAAGATATTCATATTATTTTTAAAAGTTAGAAAGGCTATGGAAACCATATGTATGGTATCCTGTTGTTAACACACGAGTGCATGTGTGTATTTAAGTACAAAGACAGTCCAACAGGATATAATTCTCTGGGTGACAGAATCATGAGTGATTTATCCTTCTGCTTATGCTATTTTTTCCGTAATAGTTTCTAAGCAACATTTGTTTCTTTCTCCTGCCAATAAAAGTAATATATTTTTCAATTTTTTTGAGACTGAGTCTTGCTCTATCACCCAGGCTGGAATGCAGTGGCGCAATTTTGGCTCACTGCAACCTAAGCCTCCCGGGTTCAAGCAATTCTTGTGCCTCAGCCTCCAGAGTAGCTAGGATTACAGGCACCCACCACCATGCCTGGCTAATTTTTGTACTTTTAGGAGAGATGGGGATTCACCATGTTGACCAGGCTGTTCTCGAACTCCTGACCTAAAGTGATCTGCCCGCCTCGACCTCCCAAAGGGCTGGGATTACAGGTGTGAGCCACCATGCCCAGCCCATTTGTCAAAATTTTGACAATACATATGTAACATTTAATATTTATAGAAGAAATACTTCCAGATACCTGAAGGGTTCACTTCGTCTCCTCTTTCCCATCTTAAATGATACCTTTTTAGGGAGAACTCCTCAAACACCTCATTGAAAACTGCACCCACAAGTCCCTGCTTTATTTCTTGCCATTGGGCTCTTGGTCTGTTGTAGGTGTTCCTGTACTAGCACCCAAGCTCCTCAAGGACTGGGGGTTTTGTTTGTTCTCTTCACTGCTATAGCCCCAGAGACTAGAGCAGTGTCTGATACAAAGGAAGCATTCACTATATATTTGCCGAAATGATGAATGAAACAGATTTGTTTTACAAAGAAGTTTTGCCTTTATTAATAAGAAACCAGTGATGTTTAGTTTTAAATAACTTTTTAAAAAATATCATGTCTTTTAATGTCATGTTAGCCTTTTACTGCAGGGCCCACTTAGAGAGGCTGATAAAAGCTATAAACCCTCCTCCTTCCTGCTCCCCATGCCCTCTCAAATCTCAAACACACACAGAAAATGGAGTTTGGTATTGGGAGGTTTTGACTTCCCTGAAGTCTGTTCATTACCTTCTTAAAGGTTCCACTAACCTCAGGGTGAGAGCACTTGGTTTAAAGTGTGGCCTGGCTTAGAATCATGATTTCTCTCCTATTCTAATGATTCAGAGAATCTATGTGACTTGAATATCAGTCTTTCCTCTTCTCCCATTAGCCAATTAATTGTTAAACGGATTCCTTCTACAAAACACTCACTGCTTAGAGAGAGGTAAGTTCAATATTTGCAGCTGAGAACTTGATACAACAGCCACCAGATGAAAGCTGAACAATCTACTTAAAAATCCAGAGATTTGAAAAAGTATAGATGTTACTAGAGCATAGTCAAAATGTCTAGTAAAGTCAATTTTTTACTTGTCAATTGAAAGTCTAGGGTCACAATCTGGGACAGAGGTGGAAAAACAGGATCTATTCCACATAGAATATGCTTCTTGAATTTTATTATTTAAAGAGCAAAACAAAAGGAAGTAATGCACACTCACCAAAGTCAAGTTTTCCATTAAATAGAAGAGAAATCTAATCCTTTGTAATAAAGACCATCCAGCTAAAAACAGATCATTAAAACAATAGCAATTTGACTTGTATTTTATTTCAATGAGCACACTTCATTCATTGTCCGTAGGAAAACTAGGCTAGGTCTCAACAGACAACAGTCGCACTACTGAGCAAGTAAATACTCCACACTTGCATGCCCTCCTTTATTTCTTGATGTCTTCAGTCTCATCTGGCTCTCTCTCTTGATGCTCTCTTTCCCACCTCATTTCTTTTAACTCTTGTCTGTACTTCCGTTCAATGAACCGCTTCTGATGGGCCATCTGGGGAAAATTATCTGACACAAGGAAATATATTTTATATTTAATAAAGGATAGCCAATAGTGCAAAGAGTGATGCAACTAAACATACACACATACAAATATACATGAATATGAAATGTGTATAATTATATTTTGTAAGGTACAAGATAGAAAATTGTTTTCTTCCCTTATTCTTTCATCACTCAAAAACACATCAGAAGTCTGGATGAGCACCCCGATTGTAAATTTCAATATCTGATGTGAACTTGGGTATAACAGGCACCGAACATACAGAAATGTCAAAACACAGACATGTGGCTTGGGAATGTTACTAAGCAGGTGCTTTAGCATCACTCTCCTAGCAACAGGTGACTTTCAGGGAGAAATGAAAGGATACAGTAAAATGGAGTCAGTTTTTGAAAAGCTCAAACTAAAAACTTCGAATGACATTATGACACCATTATTTACCAAGAATTAAAGTTTCAGAAAAGAACAAAGAAAGATCAGGTGGACAAAAAGAGGCCACATTCTAAGTCATTATGTCTGATCATTAACTTTTAAGCTTACAATGACAGGCCCAAAACTGTATCTGCAAAAGTAACTCAAGTAGAAAACTTATTGGGTCAAAGCGGACATATAACTTCATGTTTCAAACACATGAAGAATCCAAGATGTAGGAGAGCATGGCATGCTTGGGGGCAAGTTCATTTATTTCCTTTAAGGATGATGCCTAATGAAGTGGATCTACATATACAGCAGGCCCCTCATCAGTGACCCCGCTCTCCATGGTTTCATTTACCCGTGGTCGACCATGGGCTGAAAACAGGTGAGTAACGTAAAATAAGATATTCTGAGAAACAGAGACAGCAGACACAGCATACAATCAAGAGTACATTCACACAACCTTTATTACAGTATGTTGTTACTGTTCAATTTTATTTATTGTTAATCTCTTTCTGTATCTAATTTATAAATTACATTTCATCTTTCAATTAAATTTTGCACGTGTAGGGAAAAAATACAGCGTATATAATGTTCAGTTTTATCTGCGGTTTTAGGCATCCACTGGGGTCAAGCATCTCCCAAGGATAAGGACAGATGACTGTATAATATATCCTAAATTCTTTTTTCCCTATTATATTACACTATCCCTAAATTGTACAGTGTACCATCCTCGCAGTAGGTTGAAGAAAGGACAGGGTAGTAGGAAAAGCATCTGAAAGACAGGTGGGGAATCAGCAAAGACCTGATATGTCTGAGAGAGATTGATTGAATTAATTAATTAATGTATTTATTTAGAGATGGAAACTCACTCTGACGCCCTGGCTGGAGTGCAGTGGTGCAATCTCGGCTCACTGCAGCCTCCGCCTCCCAGATTCAAGTGATTCTCTGCCTCAGCCTCCCAAGTAGCTGGGATTACAGGTATGCGCCACCACACCCAGCTAATTTTTGTATTTTTAGTAGAGACGGGGTTTCACCATGTTGGCCAGGCTGGTCTCAAACTCCTGGCCTCAAGTGATCCTCCTGCCTCAGCCTCCCAAAGTGCTGGGATTACAGGCATGAGCCACCACACCTGGCCCAGAGATTGATTTTAAACAAAAGAGGAACATGACATCTGTATTTTGGAAATAAAACAGTAATAAAATCCTATTCCTGAACTGATCAAATTTATTCCTTATGTAGGTTTCAAATATAACTACTTTTTAAAAAATAAATCCCACTGAGTTAGCTGTAAAGCAAGTCTCTACAAAATGAACTCTGTTTCCTCAATAGTACAGAAGTATGTAATAATCCCCAGTAAATTCTACTGTAAAATCAAATTTGCATTTGAAAAACACAACTCAGATTTAACTATTGATAAAACTTTTTAAATATATCCTTATGGCCTTTTTCCTATGAAGCTATACTACATATATATGCAATGTAAATGTGTGTGTGTGCGTGTGTACATACACACGCACACACACACAAATATCTAGACACTTGAACATTTAAAATCATTTCCCTATCTACTCTTTTGGAAAGTACAGTATAGGTATGTAATATGCTTTTTTCACTTATTCTAGTATAAGCATTTTCTCATATCATTAGTTTTTAAAACCACTAATGGATACAACATTTGGATATAGCAAGGGTTGGTAAACTCCTACCCACAGGCCAAATACAGCTATCCATCTGTTTTTATAAATAAAGTTTTATTGGTAGACAGACACACCCATTAAATAGACACACTCATTAGTTTGCATACTGTCCAGGCCAGTGGGCTACAATGGCAGAGTTGAAGAACTGCGACAGAGACTGTATGGTCTGGGAAGTCTAAAATGCTTACTATCCAGCCCTTTACAGAAAATGTTTCCTAATCCCGGGATATACCACAATTTATTAAATATTTTCCTACTCTTAAACACGTAGTTTGATTTTTTTTCCTGCTATTATAAATCAAGTTGTCATGATTCTCATGGTACAAACTTTTTTGGAGAGGAGGGGAAGAGACAGGGTCTCACTCAGTTGCCCAGGCTGGAGTGCAATGGCATGATCATAGCTCACTGTAGTCACGAACTCCTGGGCTCAAGTGATCCTCTGGCCTCAGCCTTCCAAGTAGCTGGCACTACAGGTGCATGCCACCAAGCCTGGCTAATGTTTTTTGGGTTGTTTTATTTTTTTAAATTTTTTGTAAGGACAGGGACTCACTATATTCCAGGCTGGTCTCTAACTCTTGGCCTCAAGTGATCCTTTCCTTGGCCTACCAAGGGTATGAACTCCTTTAAGGACCTGCTACATACTGCCAAATTGCTTTCCAGTAGTTTAAACAACTCATTCCTATCAGTATGCAGGCCTGTCTCAGAACAGGTGATCTCTCCAGTACTGTTTTATAGTCGAAAACAAACAAAAAATGGAATCTCACTTTTATTTCACTCTGACTGCAAACTTATATGTACAATGGATGAAGTTCCTAATAGCCAACTTAAAACTCTGTGAAGAATCCATGGATGCTGGACCCTGGCAGTACCAGCTTCTGTTCCCACTAACCTCCCTGCCCCCGAACAGGAACCTTTGTCTGCTGATTTCCACTTGGCTCTTAGCCTGCTTGCCTTTCCTGGAATCTCTCCCATGCCTGAGGATTCTGGGCCTCTTCACTTTTAGCTTCCCGCACTGTGCTGTCTGCTACCTCATTTGGCGGGGTACTTGAAGCATAATAGAATTGCACTGTCATGTTGTGCCCACAGGTTCTGCTGTGCAGCACAATAGACCTCAGAAGAAAAATCCCTCGCACTTAAGCCTTCCGTTTACAAAAGACTATGCAATTTCCTACAAGGTCAATCATGTAATTGAAGTTTCTTCAACCCACGCATCCCACTCCTGGGAACCTATTCCACAGAACTAAAAAGCACCAGTATATAACATTTATTGGTAATGATGATTTAAAAAAAAAAGTGTCCACCAGTAATAAAAAGGCTGAATAAAATATAGCACTCCTCTAGCAGGAAATATTATGCAGCCACTAAGAATGAATTGGAGCTGTTTTCTATAATCTGCAGGACTGCTCATGATACATTATTGAGCAAAAAAAGGTATAGAGAAGTATGTAATAACAGCTCATTTAATAAAACAATGGCCAAAAACGAAAAAGAAAAAAACCTTCATAGGTATACTTTTCTGTTACAAGATTTTAGAGAATAGAGAAATGCATGAAAGAAAACACAGACCAGGCGCGGTGGCACACGCCTGTAATCCCGGCACCTTGGGAGGCAGAGGTGGGCGGATCATCTGAGGTTAGGAGTTCGAGACCAGCCTGGCCAATATGGTGAAACCCCGTCTCTACTAAAAAAACAAAAAAATTAGCTGGGGGTGGTGGGAGGCACCTGTAATCCCAGCTACTGGAGAGGCTGAGGCAGGAGAATCACCTGAACCCGGGAGGCAGAGGTTGCAGTGAGCCGAGATTGTGCCACTGCACTCCAGCCTGGGCAACAAGAGCAAAAGTCCATCTCGAAAAAAAAAAAAAGAGAGAAAACACAGCAGGTTATTCACACAGGTCACCCATGCTGAGATTAGGACTCTAAGCAAAAAAGGAAAATGCAAATCAAAAAGCACTCAGGAATACTTTTATTTTTAAATATAAGCCCATTTTAGAATGTCTCACATTCTACTATATTCTCTGTGAATAATAATTATGAAGAAAACAAGATCACATTTTATCAGTACTTACCATTTTTCTCCCTCCTCATTTTCTTTCCATAAAACACTCATTACATGATGAACATAATTATAGAAAAAGAAATAGGCTCACATTTTTCAAGGGCATCCATTGCTGCTCCCATTTCCGCTTGCTGAATACTATTACATAAAATAAAAGTAAGATACACTTTAATTTCAAGATTTTTTTTTTTTCCCAAAGATGCAACGTATGGTTACAAATTTTTCAGGCTGATTTTCACGTTTGGTGCATAAAATCTCCTCTGATTACTTCCACTGTCACACACTGAATTGCACAGATAGGAATATACACAAGAGCATGCAGAAATGTCGTTGATTTGCACAAAGCCTCCTTAAGTTATTCACTCCACACTTTAATACTGCAATAAAATGCCTTCCATTTATATTAGGTCTGAAGTATTTCATACTTAAGTTTGAATACCCTCACTGTAAAGTTTAAAGAGGAAAAGAATAAAAAAAATATATAGACAGGTTTCAGATCATTTCTCAGTTTAGGATATAGACTGGAGGGTTCAAAGAAAGGTGATAATATACATAATTCTTTTCACCTAAAGATTTCTACATAGCTCAGGTGAGTAGTAGTAAATCAAATGTCTAACAGAGCTGGGCACGGTGGCTCATACCTAAAATCCCAACACTTTAGGAGGCTGAGGCTGGGAGGGGGGACCACTTGAGGTCAGGAATTCGAGACCAGTTTGGCCAATATGGCGAAACCATCTCTACTAAAAATACAAACATGAGCGGGCGTGGTGGCATGTGCCTGTAATCCTAGCTTCTCGGGTGTCCGAGGCACAAGCAAAGGTTGCAGCGAATAGAGATCATGCCACTGCACCCCAGACTGGGCAACAAAGTGAGACTCTTATCTCCAAAAAAAAGTCTAATGGCTGTGTCATGTGCAACATGACACATCTTACATGCACAGCTTGCATCAAAGTGCACTCTGCTGGGTAACTAAAACTAGGCAGGCCTTCTTACCAGGTAATGTGGTTTTCTCAAGGTAGCTAAAGCCCCTTACACAATGGTATTCCCATTGTCCAGGGCTGATTCAGGGCTTGGCTTTGAGACAACTAATGTGGGGACATTAATCCCTGGAATTCACTTTGCTACTACTCTTGAACATTTTCTTCTCTGAGTTGAAAAAGACAGATGAGATACCAGCTAGGGAATGAGACACACAGGATGTTCACTAAAAGCAATTCCAGGTATTTTCTTCTCATACCTTGGTCCTTTCCCACAGCCTATTCTTTCTCCCTTGAAATAAACAGCCACAGTGTAGGTTCGGGCATGGGATGGGCCCACTGTCTGCAGAGTCCTGAAAGGGAAAAGAAAGAACATTTATTATGGTAAAGTGTTATTTGTCATGGTTACTATGAACTATGAGGAAAACCATGTACTTACTGCCTAGACAGAGGAAAGTAAAATAATAGGAAATGTGAAAATGGCAAAAAGGTAAAAAGCGTAAGTTTTTGATTTGCTAACCTGACAAATATCGAGAGCATTTGAAATAGAAATTCTTAAAAATTCTGCATTGCATTTTAATATTTATTCCCAAAGTAATAACATCCAAAGGCTAACAGTGAAGTATAAAATATTTTTAAAGAGTTTCTAAGTGTGCATATTCACAAACTTTTATCACGAAAAGAGCTCCAGTCTATTGCTTTTCAGTGCTAATCACAGCCTAAAACAATAAATATTGGGGTAATACACTTCAAGCCACATCTAATTGCTTTCACATCCTTTATGGATTCTTTCTAATGTCTGGTATCTTATCTAAAAGATCAGAAAATGTATTTAATTTCTGAAACATCTGAGATCACTTCAAAGGTATGCTTTAATGCCAAGTACACAACACAATCGCCAAAAAAACAAAGCTCCAGGTACTCTTGTATTTTAATGACATGGTGCAGATTTCAAATGCAGTAAAACTGATAACTTCATGGAAAAGGGAAATTAAAAGTAGCCAACAAAGATAATGGAATAAACATAGTAATCTTTAAAAAAAAAAAAAAATGTAAAACAACCCCATGATCTTGATAAAAAGAGCAAACTCATCTTGTACTTTCATTTGGGGGATTTATAAGAAGGGAGCATAGCAATTTCCTTTGTGTTCATACGCTCCATGGGATGAATGCACGAGTCGCTTCTTGAAGGTAGTACTTATTACAGTGATCATGCCTGTGCTGTGGGAAGTTTAGCATCCTCATTTTATTTATTGAACCTTAATTATCACTCAGATGAGGAAATGCTATGAGCCTTTCATAGAATACAGTTTGGATATTCATTATGCTTATCAGGCACATAATAAAGTGCTATTTCTAAACATTTGGGGCTTTTTTCCCCCAATAAATAAAGGAAACATTGTTTAGCAGTGACAGCTTCTTGGCGTAATTTATAGTAGCTTGCTGTGGGGTGACTCAACCTCTTCTCCTGGCCTTCGTTTTTCTTTAGCAAAAAGGCCTATAAAGTGTTGTGACTGTTAAATAAAAACATGTGAAAAGATTGAAAATTCCCAACTGCCAGTCTAATGTTTTTCCTTGTGTATTCTGAAATTTGAGAAAGTCCAAAGGGGAGCTTTTACTCCATACAGAACACACACACAGATGTGTGTGCTTGCAACTGTGTATGCAACCACCCGGGGTGAAACAGTTTTGAAATAATCTTTCAACATCCTTAAAATCACATACCCAGACAATACCTTGAGATGCAACCCACCTATTTCAATAATCCTTTCATTTTGTAATTCCACTTTGAAAGCATCTTCTTAATCAACCTATGTGTGTCGCAAGATACTCTACTTCAGAGCTGAACCTCCTGTTTTCATCAAAACAGGTATTAAGTGGTGTAGTGACCCACTACTTACTTACATTCGTTTTTAATGACTTTTGGCTACCACTCAAAGGATAAAGATATTCAAAGTACGTGATGGCTTTTGATACATATTCTGAGAAGAAAAGTTCCAAGTTGAAGCTAATAGGGGTTCAGGGAAAGTGCAGAGAGGCACCCAAATATTGATACAAATAATCATACATGATCTTCTCATCTGGAGGCACAGCCCGGCAGAAGTTACAAGCAAGAAGACAAATACACAAATGTAGATAAAAATCACTGAATCCAAATTTTCTTTTCGATCTCATAATCTTAGTTTGTCTCCCTCCCAGGCAGTAGTTACAGAGATTTTTAGGAATGGGAGAGAGCACAGGGATAATGGAGTGGGACCCACTTATTACAGCTAAGACTGAGAGCCCCAGCGAGTTTCCCTGTGGGGCCCAAAGTCACACTGACAGTCAAGAAGTCTCAATCCTGGGCTCCTGTCATGATCACCCCTCAATGACTGGTTCTTCAAGGCACATGGAAAGTCAATTCTAGGCATGCTGGATCCAACCAATGGCCTGCAGGCAGCAAGTACTTACTTGTACAGAGGAATGTCTGGCTCTTTTCCTTCTGTTCTAAGTGTCAAGCAACACTGCTGAAGCTGGGATTTGGGGTCATTCCAATCCTGATTCAAAATGAACTCCTGTGGAAGTCCCCAAAAACTCATTAGTAACGGGTTCTGGAATCACCAAACATAAAGCAGACCACTAATTCAAACTTTATATGAGCTTACTTTCAATCGTGGAAAGAAGCAGACATTCATGAAAGTATGAACATATTCCAAATCCTTATCAATGTACAGCGCTGCAATAAATGCTGGGGAAAAAAGGATACTTTAAAATAAACCACAATCACTGCCATTTATCAGAAAGAGTAAGAGACCTAGACTTTTAAGCAAAATTTTAGTAACAGTTTCAACTTCCAGGCCCTCTTTGTTTTTTAGCGTTACCATTTCATCTTTCCCCACTTTTTATCATTAATATCAGAAGCAGCAAGAGATATGTAAGATGCAAATCATAGAGTACAAAGACCAAACTGCATTTAGCTAAGGGCTAAATGAATAGTTAGTCTAAAAGGTACACAGAATGCCGCTGTATATCAGGGAAAACATGCTATCTGAGCACCCAACCCTGTTCACATCAAATAAGTCAAAATACTACTTGAAGATTAGATATGATGCCAGAATATGCACATTCTTGGGTCTGGTCACTGTCAACACCAATCCTGAGATCCCCTGTTTTATAAGGATTCTGTTAAATTTCATGAGCAGAAATGGGATAATTTATAGATTGAATCTGCCCAAAAAGAGAAAAACTTAACACTGATCTTAATGACAACAATATGTCAAATTTTGCATGAATAAATGGTGACCCCCTAGGATGACTTCATTTAAAGGTACCTCAACAAAGCAAACAAATGGTGCATTTTCAAAAGAAGGAATAAAAATAGCTTTCATTGAGCTAAAAAAGAAAAAAAAGTAAGAATGATCTCTCAATTTAATTTTTATGTGATTTTCATCTTTAAATTACTTTTCTTTCATTGAAAAAAGTTCTTTTAAGTTCCTTAGTCAGAATGCCTTTGCACTTTGTAAATAAGCTGGTTTTGCATGGTAGACTTTGATACTTGAATATAATTCCAATTGTCAAAAATACTATAACATTAAAAAAGAAAGAAAGTTCTACGGCTCAGTGAATGGCCCACTTATTTTGAAGTAATACAAACAATACAACTATGTGTATAATCCTTTCATTAACTATAATAGGATTATTTACAATGCTACCAGACCATATCAGAAACTGCAAAAGATGACATTTGTCCGCAGAGCTTTGCACTCATTCAAAACAATGGATAATAGTTTTAGTATTTAGTGAATAAATTACCCTTCTTTCTTCTGTGCCCCTATATGAAGGCTGCTGGGTGGCAAAAAGGCTCTGATTCACAACAACTCATCTTCATATCCTATTACTGTTTCACACAAAGGGATGTGGTAGCTGAGTGTTAGGATGGAGGGGTATGTGTTGGGGGTACCACTGAGCATAGATTGAACATAAAATTCATTATTCACATGTCTTAGTTTCAAATTATTTTCCTTCAGAAAAGCTTTGGTAAAAAGCATAAATAAAAATTAAAATAGCAAAAAAGGTTTCTTTAGCCAGAACATAATAATTATGAGAAGGAGGACAAATACGGTTACTTGGACTTAAACTCTGAACCTGAAGGTTGAGAGAAAAGTGTGTGACACTCACATTCCAAAAGGTCCGCCAAGGTCTTGGTGCGAAGGGCCACGGGCCTCTTGGTCTTGTCGTTGGTTATGGCGTACTCCTGCATGCCCAGCTCCTCCGCTACCTTAGCCTGAGTTCTATTATTCACCAAAGAGCTTCGCAACAACTGCCCAAAAGGAATAGGGGTACATTGAGAACACATTTCATTTCTGACCTCTCTTATTCCTGGGTTGGACCCAACCAGCCTGAGAGGATCTCACTGACGGGGACACCAAAATAAGTGAGGTCTAGGTCTTCAACCATCACCCAGATGACGGTGATATGCTCCATGCCCGTCTACCTTCTCCTTAGTAACGTGCTCCACTCTGCTATCCTGGATTTTTACCTTACTAACATAAATGGCTCATTTACTTCTTTAGGAGCAGTGGGGCGGGGTTGTGCGGGGGGCAGGGATGTATAGTATGACTTAAGGTCATAGCTTCTAATAAGTTTAATGCTACTAAATCAGGAAGCATTAAGAGTTCTAAAAATCAATTTTATTAAAGTATAACTTACATTCAATAAAATGCACCCATTTTCAGTGTACAGTTAGATGAGTTTTGAGAAACATGTACATTTTTATCACTCCAAACAAATTCCCAGCATCTCCATGCAGTGAATCCTTCCCAACCCCTGATCAGGCAAACTCGGCCTGCTTTCTGTCACTGTACATTAGTTTTAAAGGATTCTTTTTTAAAAGTCTAAAATAAGCTTCAAGTTTCATGGCACTGATGCTAATTTTGATATTATAGGACGTAAGTGAGGTTTAAGTAAATATTATGAAAAGATTTAAATTATTTACATTTTTACTTTTATTATTAATTTTAAAGATTTATGGTATCTAGCTTGAGTCTCAGTTTTTCATACTGATAATCCTTTTTTTTTTTTGAGACAGGCTCTTGCTCTGTTGCCTAGGCTGGAGTGCAGTGGTGCTCCAGCTTGGCCCACGGCAACCTCCACCTTCTGGACTCAAGCTATCCTCCCACCTCAGCCTCCTGAGTAGCTGTACTATAGGCGTCTGCCATCATGCCCAGCTAATTTTTGTATTTTTTTGTAGAGACAGGGTTTCACCATGTTGCCTAGGCTGGTCTCCAACTCCAGAGTTCAAGTGATCCACCCACCTTGACCTTCTAAATTGTTGGGATTTACAGGCGTGAGCCACTGCACCCGGCCCATACTGGTATCCTTTGTCTCTAATCAAATTAAAATATAATTTTCATATTTCAACTTTAGGAATTCAAAACAAAAATTTCTACTAGGAATTTCATCAGACAGCTAAGAGTCCTCCAAGAATTATCCAACTAGTAACACTATACGCTGCATGAAAATTATGCAACAAATCCATTATAGAAGTGTCCACAAAACAAGTATGGTTTAGGCATTTAACACTCATTAACCACTCACGAGGGAAGAGGAGAGGAGGACAGCTGGGAGCAAGTAAGTACATACAAAGATAGGAACTCACCAAACAAAAATGGAACATAATCATCCCTGATCTCTAAGATTTGGGAGAATAATGCATCTACAACTACAACTTTTCTTAGAATACATATAACAAATTCTTGGTCTATTAAAAAACTTCCTGCTAAGAAACATTCCTGAAAACAGGGACGAGGAGCAGGACGCAGCTGTGAGTTGTGCTGGTATTCCACTCCCTGCTGTTCCATGTCGCACTTTCTTTATTAGATGCAAGTTTTATATGCTCTGTGGCTCCATGGTGTCAACAGAGCTTATGAAAATCAAGATTTATCCTCAGTGTCTGATAGTGAATCCTTGACAATAGATAAATAAGAAACAATATGTTCTTAATTTGTCTGACAATGATTCATGAAGCAGAAATATAACTTGATCTTCATAAGCCATGCTTGCTGTTGAATTTCAGACTATTATTCTTTGCCTGTCTCTGCTTTGTTTCCTCCTCCTATCTCCCCCTTAGCCCCATCTTTTCTTCAATATAGAGTTTCACTGAAATTAACATCCACAGAGGAGCTGAAAATGAAAAGGCTAGCATGTAACATTAATAGAAGACCCAACCAGTAAGGAGCCCACTAGCCTAATATCTTGTAATTATGGAATAATTGAGCTGAAAGTGATATATCTTTTTTGGTTTGGATTTCAAATGGGGATGGGGAGCTTTCCTAAAGTAGAGGCTGTGGGGGAATAGGATGGCTACTGTGGGAACAAGGCTATGCTGAATAAGGTGGGTCCTCTCCGAATACATGCTGTCAGTATGGGAGGAAAACGCTTTAAGCCATGTACATGGAATGTTCATGCCTCAGATACAACAAGCCCGACACACACATGAGCACACACAAATTATGACACATCACTGGCTGCCAGGCCCCAGCTGCCACCTTCCAGTGTCAGGGCCCCTCACTCAGTGCTGTACTGATGGGGAAGGAGGAAAGCAGTGAGGATGGAATCAGAAATGCTTCCAGTTTTATTTCAGATAAGCCCTGACAGGTCTTAAAGCAGAAGGGTGGCCAATAATAAGTGAGATCTGTAAGTTTTTGCCAAAAACCCAGAGGCTGAACCAAAAGTCAGTGGGGGAGAAGGAAGCTATACATCATCCATATTCTCATCGTCAGTTTAAATTTAGAAAATGAGTTGAAAAGAGAGAAGACCTTGCTCTTTACCTAGACAAGAAAGTCTGAATGGCAGTTCTCTAAATGACAACTTTCATCCTTGTCCTTTGCTGAACTCTACTTCATAATGAATCATGTTATTTGCCAAAGAACACGACCCAGGGGGATCAGCAAGAAAGAAAACCTGAGGTTACAGCAGTTCAGTGCACCAGTGGTGCAGGCCAATTACATGCCAGGCCCTGTGCTGACAGCTGAAGATCCTGAGAGGAGCAACGTGCTGCTGCTGCCCTCAGGAACTGACACCCTCCTCAGAAGTCACACGCAGACCGGCTGTTGCAATGCACTGTGGTGGCCGCAGTGCCAGCACAGAGACTGCAGGTATACACAGGTGCTCCTCTAGACCTCAGCCTTCCAGGGAGGCCTCCTGGAGGAGGGCTGACATTTGAGTAAAAGCATTTCAGGGCTTCATTTTCCTGGCTGTAACACCAGAATCATAAGGTGCTTCTGAGAAGCTGGTGCCCAGGCTTCTTTCAAGAACCAACGAATCAACATTTCTGGAGATCTAACTTTTGAAAAGATTCATGTAGGTGGATTCCAATGAACACAGAATCAGAACTGAAAAAGACTGAGTCACCCAGTTGAGAGAAGGGTGGGAAAGGGTTTCCAAGGAAGAGAGAGCAGCTATGGCAAATGCAAGGGGCCATTACACAGCAAGGTGACTGCTGGGTGGACCTGCAGGGGAAATCAGAGCCAGGTGAGGAGAGCTGATGCAGTGAGGCTGGCAGGTGATGTAAAGAAGCCTGAGCTTTCCTGTAGGGGAAGAGGAATCCCAAAAGGTATCAAATGGGGGCAGTTGTGAGGTAACTTTTTTATATTTTACAAAGATTATTTTGGCAGAAGGATTTAAATAGGGGCAAGACATGAAGTTGAAAAGCCTGTAGATGGTGACATTATAAATTACTATTTTACAAAGAGGAAATATCTATATATTTTAGTGGAAATCTAGAAAATAAACCTTAAGCACCCAATTGAGCAGAAAACAGTTATCAGACTATTTTGCAAACAATGCCTTGCATTAGAGATAGCAAAAAGCGAAAGATTTCGCACCAAGTTACCTGGGTTCAAACTGTGGCTCTAGCACTTCCTAGCTAAGTGACCCTAAGTTATTAAATCTCTCTGAGCCTCAGTTTCCTCATCTATAAAATGGAGAATGTAGTGCCTAGCTCTCAGGGTTGTTTTGAGAATTAGAGTGAATGACATATAATCTAACTACAATGACTGGCACATGATAAACACAACAGAAATGTTAGCTGTTGCTGTGTTATCCACAACAGCATCATCACAATTAGACAAAACATGTTTGCTCTTCAGTTATGGGGAAAAGTTTCTAGAAAATTCCAAGAATTCCTCTGAATTTGTTTTCAATGTAAAATGTTTTCGATACCTGTCCTGTCCACTCACTGTCCTCAAAATTCCCCATTTTACCAGGTGCTGATCTGTCCTTAACAACTTTTAAAAAAATACTTCCAAAAAGACCAAGTTTAATTTGAAATCACCAGAAACGACTAAGAATGCTATAATTAAAGCTCTCTGTAAACCTGAGAAAAGGACTGCTGATTTCCTGGTGCAATGTCACAGACCAGTGTAAATATCCCAGATCTCAAACTCTGGTATTGAGAATCCAGGGTGTTTTCTATTATCCCAGCAGAGCAGTCTTTCATCATTACTTTAAACTTTCATAAGAAAGAGATTTATTCGTTTAAATAAAACATACATATTGACAATCTTCCTTCAAGTTCCCTATTTCACTCTTGAATCTAAAGAGAAAAACCACAGTTGGCGGATGAGCTACCAAAGAGGGCCACCTAGTGTAAAATAAGCAGACTGTGATTTATTATTTTGAGGGCTTTAATATAAGAACACAGGGTGAAAGCAGAATATACTATTGAAAGTGACAGTGATATGCCACACAGGTCTATTATACCGAGAGTGGTCACCAGATGGTCTCCATTTCCCGTGACAACTAAAGAAAAGGTACATAAATGCTAGCAGGCAAATACAGGTCAGATACAAAGAGCCAAATTATGTCAGTGACAGAAATCCTCAAACAGGAGGCTGTGGAATCTATCTTCTCAATGAGATCTTTTAGATAAAATACCTGTTTGTCTGAATGATTTATGCTCAGTGCTGTGTGGAAGCAGCAGGGCAGGATTAGATCACTGGTTCTTGAGCTTTGTATCTGTAATCCTTGCTGTCTTTCCCATTATCCCAAATCATTAAAAACAAACAAAAATTGTAGGTTCATCACCACTATAGTGCATGCCACCATTGGGTACAGTGCCTTGCACACAGTAGGCATGGAGATTAGCAACTATTTTTAGCACACAGTAAAGGCTAAGAAAAGAAGAATGATACAGAGGAGAAAACTCCTATGGCTGAAGATTTCCAAGTGTTACATGACAGGCATCCTGGCCTGTGTAAATACTTTCTTTGAGGCGTTTTCACAATTTATACTTTGACCCTACTGCATACACCATCCTGAAAACTAAAAACTTCAGCATATGAAACAGAACTTCTTCCCTCTATAGTCCAATGCAGACTCAATTATCCTAGAACAATTGGATAAGCCTAACACTCCTTCCCGAGTAGGCCTTTTTGAATAGCCAACTTACAGAACAGAATGTTTTTCCCCATCAGCATTCAAACCTTGAAAACCATATTACATTTGCTCAATTGTCCTTATTCCCTTTAAGTGTGCAAGGGAATGGCTCAAAGCTAATTAATGCCTCCCAATGTGAATTACTGTAGCTGTGTGCTCTTTAATCACAATAATGAATCATTTGCCATCCCCCCACCAATCCAACTGCAATAAGTAATCCTCTCCAAATTTTAAATTAATTTTAATCCTTAGACACTCATAAGTCAGTCCTCTTCTTCCCTTATACATAAAGCAACAGTCCACTTCCCTCCAGTGCCACTGCCTCTTCCCTCTTGACTTAGCTGACTGCACAACTGTCACTCTTTTATTTACTTAGCAAAGATGTACTGAGGGCCTATCATATGCCAGGATGAACAAAAACATGCTCTCAAAGAACTTCTAGTCTACTGGGATATGCAAAGTGAAGTTAAAGGCCAGGAAGGAAAACAACACAGAATTTTGATGGGGAGGGGGTGGAGGGTGGGGAAGGATGGTCAGGGAAAGTTTCCCCCACATCCAGAAGTCACACCAGAAAGGACATCTAAAGGAACAGTAGAAGATACCAGGCACATGAGAGTAAGGGCTAGAACAGAACAGCTTCCAGGGGGAGGAAGAGCATACACGAAGGCCTGCTGGCAGGAGAAGGCCTGGAGAAATGCAAACAGCAGCCCAGTACAGAGGTGCAGAGCGGGAAGAAGAGCCTGTGGTACGAGGCTGGGCAGGCGGGCAAAGCCACACCACCCAGGGCTTTGCCTGTTCTTCAGAAACTATCTGAAGAGTGACCGGGCGCAGTGGCTCAAGCCTATAATCCCAGCACTTTGGGAGGCCGAAACAGGGGGATCACGAGGTCAGGAGATCGAGACCATCCTGGCTACCCCGGTGAAACCCTGTCTCTACTAAAAAATACAAAAAACTAGCCGGGTGAGGTGGCGGGCGCCTGTAGTCCCAGCTACTCGGGAAGCTGAGGCAGGAGAAAGGCGTAAACCTGGGAGGCGGAGCTTGCAGTGAGCTGAGGTCGCGCCACTGCACTCCAGCCTGGGTGACAAAGCAAGACTCCGTCTGAAAAAAAAAAAAAACAAAACAAACAAACAAAAAAAAAAACTAAAAAGCAACTGTAGAGAGTTAAGCTGGGATAGGATGATCATTCAGTCAAAGCTTTCTTGCTGAGCACTGATATGCCAGGTACTTCCCAGGGACCCAGGAAGCAGGAATGGAGAAAACAAACAAAAATCCTGGCCTTCACGGAGTTTACACTCTGATGGGAGAAGACAGACAGTAAACAAGTACATTACATACTATATGCTAAGGAGGAAAAAGATGAAAGGTTCCAGGCTGAGGAGATGTGCTAGGGACAAGGGGAAGTGGTTGTCTATTTATTCAGGGTAGGTTAAGGAAGGCTTTATTGATAAGACATCTGAACAGAGACCTGAAGGAGGTGAGCAATTTGGCTGTATAGACTACCAGGAGAACAATACTGCAGCCAGATAAAATACACGTGCAAAGGCCCTGGGGCAAGGGCTTGCTTAGTGTCCTGCAGGAGCTGGCATAGAGGCCAATGTTAACAGTCTACGAAACAGTCAGAAACAGGGAGCCAGTTCATATAAGGTGACTGTAACAACATTGTCTTTTACCCTTGAGATGGGAAGGTTTGGGAGGTTTTGTGCAGAAGAGGAATGTAATCTGGCTTCTCTTTACAAATGATCCCTCTAGATGTGCTGAAAATTGACTAGGGCCCGGGGGATGAACCAGTTGGGAGGTTGTGGCTAATAATCTGAACTACAGTGGCTCAGACCAGGTGATAACAGTAAAAGTGGTCAGAATCTACACAGAACTTAAAACAAATTTACAAGAAAAAGGAAAGAGAAAAGGCCAAAGACACAAATTAGGAAGTAGTGTAAAGATGTATTCAAAGCCATGAGACAGACAGAATGAGATCAGCAGAAGCTGACAGAGAGGAGGTCTGACGACTGAGAACTGGGCCACTCCAGTGTTAATAGGTGGGGAGAGGAAGAGAAACAACCAAAGGGGACTGAAGATGAATGGCTGGTGTCGTCACAGTGTAGTCACTATAGATGAAAGGCCAGTGTAGATTTGTTGTGAAGAGACTCCTTTGACTGCAGCATGTAAAATGGATTGAGCAGGGGCATGAGTTGACATAGGAAGACCAGGGTAGGAAGCTGCAAAACTGACTTCACAAAGGCCTGAGATCTGGGCCTCTTGAAGGATTTCTGCCTGAGAGGCTGTCCATCTCTCAGATAGAATTCAAAAATGCCCGTAAGAACAGCGAAGGCAGGCTTTTCAAGTATTAGGATACATCCAGGAGAAACCTGGGGACTCCAGGAGCACCCTCCACTCACGGGAAGATGCTGCACTGCCTTATGTTTTGCATGAACACAACCTTCAGATTCCTATCCTTTGCAATTTAATAAACGTCACTTCTTTCAACTGGGTCTCTATCAATCACACTGTGTGTGTGTGTGTGTGTGTGTGTGTGTGTGTGTGTGTGTGTGTCACACACAGAGAGAGACAGACAGACAGAGGAGAGTCTTGCTGTGTTGCCCAGCCGGAGTGCAGTGGTGCAACCACAGCTCCTGGGCTCAAGTGATCCTCCCATTTCAGCCTCCTGAGTAAATGGGGCTACAAATGCATGCCACTCTACCAAGCTAGTTTTTTTATTTTATTGTAGAGATAGAGTCTCATTATGTTGTACAGGCTGGTCTTGAACTCCTGGGCTCAGGCAATCCTCCCAGGTTGGCCTCCCAAAGTGCTGGGATTACAGGCACAAGCCACCATACCTGGCCCTTGTGATGTTTTGATAGTTATGCAGAAATTAAATTGCAGTGGTCTAGGTGACTAAGGATGGTAGGGAGGATGTGGGTGACAGAAAAAAGGTCATAAGAAAGAGGATAAATTAAAGAAATACTTGAGGAGTAAAACTGTCAGGGCTTGTGAATGGACTGGGATATAGAAAAGGGAGATAGAGAGAGGCATCCAAGATGCCTCCTAGGTTTCTGACATGCAACACTGAATGGGTGGTGCCACCGTTCAATTAGGGAATACTGGACGAGGACCCAGGCAGGAGACTATAAATTCGGTCTTACATGTGTTGAGACACTGAGAAGGCAGCTAGGGCTGGAACTCAGAAGGCAGACAGAATTGAAGAGACCAGTTTAGAAGTCATCTGCCAGTAAGATGAAACTGATGACATACATTGAAAAGACTGGTAGCAGAGATTAAAAAGAGAACATGGCCTAAGAGTGAGTGTTTTAGATATGGACTGTTTATTAGCCATGAGACTAAGATGTGTCTGCAAAGCAAGCTGAGAAAGAGTAGCTAAAGAGGTAAGAGGAAACCCAGGAAAGTGCATCATGACAGAAGCCAACAAAGCTTGTATTTCAAGGAGGAGGGAGCAGCCATGTTAATGCTGATGGGAGTTGGTATCTGTTAGAATCTGCGTTTAGCTTATTCTTTGTCTTGCCCGCAGATCTGCTGGTCCTGCTGATTTCTACCAAAGCATTCTGTGAATATAATTCAAAAAGCCTTCACATAATTTTATCATTTGTCCACACCATTCTAATAAGCTAGTCAAAAACTTTCTAATATTAAGACAGCAGGGCTGTTAAATTCATTTTGGATAAAACTACACTTCTGGCATTGCCGTGATTTTGGAAAGAACACAGAACTAGAGTCTCTCATCTAGTCCTAGTTTTACCTTTCTCTAGATCATGGGCAGGACTCATGCCTTTCTGAGTTTTGGTTTCCTTACTGTTCAATGCTGGGGGTAGGGGAGTGGGGTGGGAGGGGAAATGTATGCAGTGAGCAGGTGGGAAACAATAAACTTCCCATCTCTGTAAGATCCTAGAGTTCACAGTTAATTTTGTAGGAATACCAGAGGAAATGTGTATATTTAAAGCAAACATTTTCAAAAGTGGCCTTTATAGGGCCCTAAGACAAATTACTACTTCAAACTATTTAGTTGGTTTGGCCATTTCTCAGGCCAGCCAGATACTCTGACACGTATGAAGTGTCAGAGGATATTGAACATGCAATTTATTGTTTTTCTAATGAACAGTGAGATACTAGACAACAGTTCATTTCTAAAAAATGTTCACATCTTCTTATGAATACTGTCATGAAAAACTCTTTCTTGTCCACCTAAAAACAGTTAACTTTAAATGGTAATCAAACTGTTAATATAAAAAAGAGTACTGCTGATTCCTCAGCACTTATGATGGAACTCAAGAGATACTCATTGAGTGAATGAATGCTAGGCTTAGAAATTCCACTGAAAAATGACATCTTAACAGCCAAGTCACCATATTCTCTCTAGTTCCAATATTTATGTCTCGCATAAACTATTTCCAGGGCTCACAGTTACAAAGATAAAATCCAATTCTATTCAAAGCAGAACACACGTAAAAACCGTAGAGATGCAAAGTTTGAAAGACTTGTTATCTGCTTCAACATAATAAAGACAGACTGCAACTAAGTATCTTGTAGTGTACCAATATTTTTCTTTGCCCAATAAAGTATTTGCTTTCTCAATGTCCAGTCCTCAAGAGACTTCTCAAAGGTTACTCCTTGTGCCTTAAGAGATTATCATGACCTCCTTCTGGACGTTTTGTTCGCCATTTCAGGATATTATTGACTGGTTTTACAAAGTAAAAAAAGTACGCAGCAAATAAAAAAGCTCACGAAAGTTTTATAAAATGAAACCAAAATTAAGAGGCATGGGGACCATTTCACTTTGTTTACAAATCAAACTTGTCTCTTTAACTCCCTTTCAACTCTGCCATGGTCTAACCAAACTAAGTCCCTACTGCGTCTCAGTCTTCTCATTTTTTTATGCCATGCCTTTTTGTTCTGCAGTCCCAGTGTGTGTACTGCCCTTGCATAGACATTTCTTCCCACCAAATCCCAATGGCCAAATCCCAACCGTCTTTAAAGCCTCAAACATCATTATACCCATGAAGCCTTCTTTGAACTCCACAGAGAGAAGAAACCTCGTATTTTCCTAAACTGCTCAAGTGCAGCAATTTACCTAGGCTTCTTTATAATATTTAACATGTTCTACCTTGCATTTAGTTATAGTAACTTATGCTTTCTATGGTTCCAGGTTTATACATGTGTATCTACATGTATAAACACATGATATATAGAGAGTATAGTCTTCATTTTGTGGTTATTTATTTAAGCTTTAATCTCTAATAATTTTTAAGCTCCTTGTAAACAGACTTGGTGTCAATTTATCTTTGCTCCTTCCATGAGGCCTAGCTCAATATTTTGCAGAGCAGGCAGTCAGTAAATAAAGGAGTATAAAATGAGCTCTCATTGCGTATGTCCTTTGTATACAATTTGCACAATGAAATGAACAAAGCCATATGATAAGCTAAAGTCACTAAGAGTAAGAAATCAATCACATAGACATATATTTGACCCCTCTAATCTTCACTGTCTTTTACAGCAATCTTATTGGAGGAAGTGATTTAACAAACTCACAGTTAAGTGTCCTTCATGATGATCTGGGAAATGAATGAATAAGTACTCTGTGGCTACCAGCTGCATTATGGAGTCACCTAGGAATTCCATTCTCTGATTGTGGCCTCTGGAAAAAGAAATATCAAAGTAAAGAAATCAATAACCATTTATAGTTTTCAAAAAAACACACCCAGAATTTTTAAAAAGGCATGACTTAAAAAGACAATGTGTTCATTTTGTTTTAAAGCACAAAACCAAATACAATTCCCTAAGGCCCCTCGATTGAGAAGAGATCTGAGTTAATATAGGTTGAGTTTTAAAGAATAAAGTGAATATTATCTAAGCATTAAACGATTGCCAAAATCAAGACTGGTAAACACTGCCTGGTCAGAAGCTGAAGAGCATAAATTGAAAAATCAAGCATAATACAAACAACAATCTTGAAAGAAAGCAAACAGGTCCAAGAATTTTCTTTGCTAAACTTATTGAAATATATACTCTGGCCGGGTGCAGTGGCTCATGGCTCTAATCCCAGTGCTTTGTGAGGCTGAGGCAGGTGGGTCACTTGAGCCCAGAAGTTTGAGATCAGCCTGGCAACATGAAGAAACCCCATCTCTACAAAAAAAAAAAACAAAAAACAAAA
>NW_012116722.1:468704-531099 GCF_000951035.1 Colobus angolensis palliatus
AGCCATATATATATATAAATTAGCCATATATGTGTGTGGTGTGTGTGTGTGTGTGTGTGTGTGTGTGTGTGTGTATATGAATTAGCCAGGCATGGTAGCACACAGCTACAGTCGTAGGGGACACGGCTATAGTCCCCAGCTACTCAGGTGGCTGAGGCAGGAAGAGTGCTCGAGCCCAGGAGGTCAAGGGCTGCAGTGAGCCATAATCATGCCACTGCATTCCAGCCTTGGCAACAGAATGAGATCTGTCAGAAAAAAAAAAAAAGAAAAAGAAAAAGAAATAACATACTCCATTATTCAAAGCTGGAATCCAAATTTAAAAACAAAAAAACTATGGTAATCTTTCATCTTTACAGTTTAAAGAGTTGGGAATATTTGGTTTGGAAGAAGGGAGTAAAAAAATGAAGAAAAAACAACCCCAAAGAAGTAAAATTTTGCTTATTTTCTTAATTGTTTCACCAGCTCACCTTCAAATCATTCATCTAGAGCAGGGGTCAGAGAGCCAAATCCAGCCCACGGACTGTTTCTAAGGATAAAGTTTTACTGGAACACAGCCGTGTTCACTCATTTCCATTTCATCAGTGGCTGCTTTGATGCTACTACGGCAGAGTCGAATCACTGCACACAGGCCACATGGCCCACAAAACCTAAAATACATAGTATCTGTCCCTGCTGGGAAAAAGTTTATACTTCCTTCACACTTCTCTTGAAACTTCACAGGGAAACCGAGATGCATGACAATGGAACCAACAACATTGGATTGGAGCATAACCCCGGGTCCACACTGGGGTCTGTCTGCTCACCCATCTCGCAATGTGACTTTCCTGGAAATATATTTGAAATCCCAATTCCTTCGAAGGGCGTGCTCCAAAGGTCTGGGACTGCCTCGTCTAAATGGTCACATTGGGACAACATGAGAACTTTTCACTCACAGGGTCAGATGGTTAAATCCCACAGTTCTCAATGTGAATGCCCTTGCCAGAAGTCGAACATGAGTAAAAATTACTCCAATTGCTTCTTCAAACTCAGTAAGTTTTTGTAGAACCGGAGAAGTTTCAATAAGTTGTCGATCAGTATTTGGCTCTTGTAGCTACAGGAAAATAGAAATAAATAAAAATCATTTTTTTCATGTTTGGTTATAAGTGTAATGATCAATTCTAGGATGGTGTTTTGTAAAATCCCTTCTCCCATAAGCAAAAATTTCTGAAATGCCAATAAAGCACGGAAGTTCCTTTCTCATCATTTTGAATGGCAAACAAATCTAATATTTAAAGAAGGTTCAAAAAATATTTTCCAATCTTCTATCAAATTTCAAGGCCAAGTACTGTACACAGATAGTTCAGAATCGCAAGTATTATACTAACTCTCCAAGGAGATGCAAGCTGAAGAACAGCTGGTAGAGAATATATATATCTAGTAAAACAATGGTTCTCAAACTCTAGCATGCATGTTAAATGCAGTCAGCTGGGCCCTGTCCCCAAGGTTACTGATTTTCCTATGTCTGGAATCAAGACTGGGAATCCACCTTCCTGACATGTTCCCAGGTGATGCAGATGCTGCTGGTCTGGGTCTGTCCTTCAAAAACTACTGCATTAAAGTAATTTGACTACTGTGTTTTCTAGGGACCAACCTATTTTGGCAACGAGAATCATTAAAACAGAATTCAGTGTACATTGGAGATTATTATACCACTAGACAGGTGGTGCTTCAACAATGAGCCTTTAACAACTGGCAGAGAGCAAATATGAAAAGTGTGATTAAAATGAACATTTGCAACAACTTTGGGCACTCATGTATTAGTAAAACATTTTTAAAGTAAGCTGAATTAATGTCATTTCTTACTGTAAAGCCTCTTATGAGAGTTCAACCACTACTGATTATTCTTACATTTATTTTATATACATATATAAAAATATGTATATGAGGATACATATGCATGTTTACATATATGCATATATCCCAAAGTAAAACGAAATAAAAGCAAAGAATAGTAAGAATTCTTAAACCATCTGGGGAAATAGGTGTCACCACCATAAGTAGGGCTTTTAAATTCCAAAATCTTGATTGAAAAGCTATCACATTGGACTCATTTTTAAATTTACAGTAGGTTTTATACACTCTGAATTGAAGCTTTAAATTTCTAAGATCCAGATCAGATTATACTTTAACAATGTTAATTTAGTATTTGTTCTACTTTTTTAGTATGCTCAGACTTGCTTCCATACTATTAACACTTTCCCTGCAATAGCAAGTGTGTAGATACACTGGAGTCAACATTTTACACTTTGAATATCACCTTTTGGTGGTGGTGGGGCATCCATAACTACACAGTAGCTCTTCCTTCCTCGTTGAGGGAGGATCACTCGCAGTGCTCCCCCTACCCCTTTCCAGACCACATAAACACAATGCATGGGTTCATTCTACTATTGTTCCAAAGTTTCCCAGGTCTGACACCTCAGCTTAAAGGCACAATGCCACTGAAGAGAATCAAAAGATAAAAGTGGGAGAGGAAAAAAAGGCAAAGGAAAGTAACATGAATAGTTGGAGTCATAAAGCTCACTGCAGACAGGGAGGTCATACTTACTTGGAGTGGGTGGAGAGGATAATTGAGCCAGACTTCGCGCAGGTCCTGGAAAATGGAGTGATGCCTTTAATGCTCAAGGGAGCCATTTAACGCACTCTAGAGTACTAAATAAAATGTCTTTATTTGAAATACTGAACTATTTCAGAAGCTGACTCCACTTATGGCAAATTCAATAGTGCTGGCAAACTAATTTTTTTTTTAAGTGTATTCACCACTCAAACCGCCTGTAGTGACTCTAATTAGCCTATTAAGCTAGGGGGAAAAAGAGCCACCTCTAGTCCCAGAAGTCAGACACCTTTTAAAACTAAGTTACACATTTGCTTAACCTAACACACTGCACTAAGCTGCTCTTTTAGTCATATTTTTTTCTTACCATTATCCAGAAATGTGCATCAGCTGTGCCTTTTGTAATTAAAAATAATTTCAAATGTCCTTTATTTTAGGCACTAATTCATCATCATCTGAGCTATTTTAAGATGGAGTGGAAAAGGCCCCATGTCATCTGCATAAGATCTTACGTTTATGAGATCATGCTTTTACAGTGGGTCACTACAAATCCTCACTTGAACTACTGGAATGAGTGAATTTTATGGAAACGCCTAGTACATTACTTTATCCACTGAGTTAAATCTAGAGGCAGTTATAAGGAGAACTTCCTCAGGATTAAAGTGCTTTTCCTTTAGTTTCAGACTCTAGGGAGCCTCTGACTGAATTTACTTGCCGACCTTGATGTTAGATTTCTGAAATAAATAACAAAAAAATTCTTTAAGAGGAAACTTAAGTTTTTTTTTTTTTTTTAGAGGGGAAGAAGTATAGGAGAATTTAGTACCACTTGTAACACACAGGTTGATAAAGTAAAATACCTAGTATTTCTTGTACAACTGGTATCTTAATAAAACACACTCAGGGTGTTTTTAACAATATTTTTTAAAAGCACTTAAACATCAAACTTCCTTTGGGGCACTTTAAAGGACTTCTTTTAACCAATTCAGAAATCTTTCCTTTGAAATCTCTGTAGTGCAAATTATACTGATTGTTCTTACCTTCTTACAACTTTCTCTCAATACATTTTTTCTTCCTCCTTTTACCCTAAGTGGACATTTATCAAACTTCAGCCCCTTGCCTGACCTATTCATTACCATTTCCACTGGAGAATTCCACTATTTTCAATGCTTTACTACTTCAGTTTGGATTACTCATTCATTTCTGCTGCAGCACTGACGTCTTACCTAAGCTCCCAGTCCATAACTCTAAATATCACACGGGTACCTATTACCCCATATGGAACATGACCAAATGATAACTTTTCACCTTTCTCCTTAAACTAGAGCAGCTGTTACAGAAGATGGCAGGCTCAGGAGTCAGGCTGCCTGGGTCCAATCCTGATTCCATCTTGGCAAATCACTTAACCTAAGCTTCCATGTCCTCAAGCTTAAGACAAAGATAGCTGTAGGACCTACTCAAGCTGTTCTCTGACGAACACCCTGAGCAATGCACTCACAGTATTAAACCCAGAGCTGGCCCATAGAAAATACTACTGTTAATAATGATGACAACAACAACAATGATAAACAGCTATCTCTTCCAACCAACCCCAGTCTCCAAGGCTCAAAATTCCCAGGGATCTTGATTCACCTTTCTTCTATCGCCTTCATGTCTTATACTCAAACAAGACTGTGATTTCTCTTTTCATGTCTGCTGCCACTCATCTTGGTGTAATAGCATAACACCCCATGACCAGACTAATGCACCTGTCCATTTCCTCTCATCTACCCCGTAGACACTGAGATAGGGTTCTGCTGCACCTTGGTGTCAGGGGAAATATACTGAAAAGATCTAGACTGGAACCCCAGGGCTACCATTTATTAGTTCAAGGACCTTAGGCAAGGTCTCTACCTTTAGCTGGCTCTTCTGGAAAATATTCTGATAAGGTCATTTGTTCATGCAACATGTTTTTACTGAATACCTAGCCCTGTCCTAAAGGGGCCTAGTGAGAAAGAATGAAGGTAAATAAGTGCAATTTAATACATTGTGGTAAGTCTCATAATAATGAGATAAAAACATGTAAGTGCTAGGAAAACTGCCTGGAGGTGTCAAATAAAGCTTCAAAGAGGAGATGACTCTTCAGACGTGTCCTGAGAATATGAAGATTTTGGCCAATCAGTAGAGAGTGAGAATCAAAAACGGGGCACCAGAAACATACAAATAAGAAGTCTTAAAGTACATAGGCACGAAAAGGTGATTCCTAGTGAATGGCGCAAAGAGGGGTTTAAAAAACAGTTGAGAGTCAGATTATGAAATTTATTAAATGCTATGTTATGTAGTACATAGAGCTTGGGAAGCTGTAACCAAAGATTTTAAGCAAGAAAGGCCATAACCAAATCTGCATATTGAAAAGAAGACAACACTAAATGTGGTATGAATGATGGACTCGAGCAGTGGGAGATAGCAGCTGGTTAAAGAGTTCAAGTGACAAATGAGGAGGACAAAAATGAAAGCAGTAGGGTAGCAATTCAAGAAATATTAGGATCACAATTGATAGAATCTTGCAATTGATCAGATAAGAGGAGAAGAAAGCTTAGCGACAAAAATAAATCCTAAGGTTTCTGGTTTAGAAGATAAAAATAAGGAAGGAGGAACATGGTTGGGGGTTAAAAGTGATGGGTTCAATATTACACATGTTGAAATGAGGTATCTGTGGAACACCGATGAGAAGGTGCCCAGGGGCAACTTGAAAAGACACTTTTTCCTATTTCTGGAGCTCCAGAGAAAAGGTACTGGTACACATGTGTAAAGAAAAAAGGTGTTGAAAGCAGGGCATAGGAGAAATCACATTAACACCACTCTATCTTTCTAAGCGGGCCATTAACATAACCAAAATGAAACAATGGATCTGAATGTACTGGGTCAAACATGAAGGGTTACACAAAGACCAAAATACAAAACCAGCAACACTGGGGCTGAAAGAGTAAAACTCAGTTCAGGGTGAAAAAGAAAAAAACAGCCCTGCTGTTTACAGAGGGCTGAGCAGACAGACATAGATAAAGCCAGCAGCAAAGTGAACAGGAAACCATGTTTCCCTCAAGGTCTTGCAGCTGCTGAAAAATGCCATTATGACCCTCTGACTAAGGATCACTGCAGACACTCAATCTCCAAGCTGCCCTTGCCTTGTGACAGCACCCAATCCCAAAGTAAACTCTTGCTGCTCCTAAACTGGCCACAGCCAAGAACCTCCTGAGAATTATTCAGCACCAGCCCAGGCCTCACAAAGGATGTCTCTCTTCACCCCTACAACACAGCCAATCCACCTGACTTTGTTGCCTACAGGTTTGTCCCTGGCTGTCTTTGGCTGATTAGGCTTTCATGACGCCTTACTCAAAAAAGAAGTACATTGGTTCACTAACATCTCTCACATGCTACAACTAATAGGTGGAAACCAAAATGAAGATGTCAAATGAGTTAGTGTCCAAGTTTGTGTACTTCAAAGTGCTAAAGAGGAAAACCCATACATTGTGAGCCTTGTACAGTTTCACAAAAGACACACTAAAACAAATTCTGAATCTCAACCACCCCATTTGTAAGATAATATTCAGACTCTGCTTTTAATCCAGTCATTTACTCACTTCACTCTTCTAACAAATATGTATTAAACGCTGCACATGTCAGCATTGCACTAGGTACTGGAAACACAAGATAAGCTCACTAAGTAGACAACTGGGAGAGAGGCAGTTTAAAGAGAAAAGAATCTAAACACCGACTGATGCAATTAAAGACGACAAGTAGAAAACTGCCGCAAAACAGAACAGAACATAGTGGACTGGGGATGCAGGTAAGATGGGAGAAGGGGACAGGGAAGAGGTCAGGGTGGGGGAGGGAGTCTAAAGGGTGCTGGGGGACACAGAGGCAAGACGACATGAAGGAAAGAGAGCAAAGAGGTTGCTGAAATGACCCACAAAAGGTGAAGGCCAGAACAAAGAAAATTTAAGATTTCAGAAAAGGTCTTAAAACACAAACCATCTGGTACAGATGCAAATCAAGATGCACATGTGTTTAGATGTGCAGGACAAAAATGGGGGACACAGAACACCTGTAGATAATCATAAGGAGGAAATTCACACATAAAAATCATCACATATCTCTAGAAAAACAAATACAAAAATCAAATTCTCAGATATGAACATTGTCCAGGTCATATTTTCCAAAACTATTGATCCTTTTTTTAAAAAACTACCCAAAGTAATACAGTAATAACGTCTGACAGCCATTTAAGCTGAAGGTTTCACAGAGGCTTAAAACTGGCTTCCCGTGTTCTTTATTGCTCCATGAGGGCTATTTCATTCAATTATAATGACATTTCAATTTGGAATACAGAGTTGCTTCTCCCTTTAAATGTTAAATTGACTTGTTTTGGTGCAGAAAGCATCCAGTGTGCTCTATTATATGCAGGATTAAAAAGGTATCTCTGGCAATATTAATAGCTTAATATTTAAGTTAAGAACAGAAACTATTTTAGAATCTATCATTTTTTCTTAAACTACAATTTGCTTTTTAAAAAAGTACTTTCATACTCTTTATCCATAGCCCTATCAGAAACTCCCTATGAAATGACTTTTAAAAATAAACAAACATTTATCTAGTCTACATAATTTATGTAAAAACAAATCATACACAGAAAAGTCAAAAGGCTATCACTTCAACTAAGCCTCCATGGGGTAGATACCCAATGATTCTAAAATATAAAATCGTAATTAACTTCAAGACACTTCAAAATGAAGTGAAGTCCTATTACATTTGTATCCACATTTAATTTATAAGTGACCATGAGGAAAGACAGGTTTCAGGCGAAAGAAAAACTCCTTGTGTAAAGGTCCACGGAACTTTCCATCTGCAAGAGTTGAATAAGCCATTTTGGTGTACTTGAAATGTCCTATCTATGGTAGATCTGACTATTTTGTTTTCCTATATTCTCTTCAAATTACAAAGACCAGCTGAATAAAATTTTCTGTAATGACACATAAAAAAATCGAATGATTCCATAGAAATACCGGATCATTAATCAGTAGAAAAAGAGGGAATCCTCCCTAACTCATTTCATGAGGCCAACACCATTCTGATACCAAAGCCTGGAAGAGACACAACAAAAAAAGATAATTTTTGACCAATATCCCTGATGAACATCGATGCAAAAATCCTCAATAAAATACTGGCAAACCAAATCCAGCAGCACATCAAAAAGCTTATCCACCATGATCAAGTGGGCTTCATCCCTGGGATGCAAGGCTAGTTCAACATACGCAAATCAATAAATGTAATCCAGCATATAAACAGAACCAAAGACAAAAACCACATGATTATCTCAATAGATGCAGAAAAGGCCTTTGACAAAATTCAACAGCCCTTCATGCTAAAAACTCTCAATAAATTCGGTATTGATGGAACGTATCTCAAAATAATAAGAGCTATTTATGACAAACCCACAGCCAATATCATACTGAATGGGCAAAAAGTGGAAGCATTCCCTTTGAAAACTGGCACAAGACAGGGATGCCCTCTCTCACCACTCCTATTCAACATAGTGTTGGAAGTTCTGGCTAGGGCAATCAGGCAAGAGAAAGAAATCAAGGGTATTCAGTTAGGAAAAGAAGAAGTCAAATTGTCCGTTTGCAGATGACATGATTGTGTATTTAGAAAAGCCCATCGTCTCAGCCCAAAATCTCCTTAAGCTGATAAGCAACTTCAGCAAAGTCTCAGGATACAAAATTAATGTGCAAAAATCACAAGCATCTTATACACCAGTAACAGACAAACAGAGAGCCAAATCAGGAATGAACTTCCATTCACAATTGCTTCAAAGAGAATAAAATACCTAGGAATCCAACTTACAAGGGATGTAAAGGACCTCTTCAAGGAGAACTACAAACCACTGCTCAGTGAAATAAAAGAGGACACAAACAAATGGAAGAACATACCATGCTCATGGATAGGAAGAATCAATATAGTGAAAATGGCCATACTGTCCAAGGTAATTTATAGATTCAATGCCATCCCCATCAAGCTACCAATGAGTTTCTTCACAGAATTGGAAAAAACTGCTTTAAAGTTCATATGGAACCAAAAAGGAGCCCGCATTGCCAAGACAATCCTAAGTCAAAAAGAACAAAGCTGGAGCGATCACGCTACCTGACTTCAAACTATACTACAAGGCTACAGTAACCAAAACAGCATGGTACTGGTACCAAAACAGAGATATAGACCAATGGAACAGAACAGAGTCCTCAGAAATAATACCACACATCTACAGCCATCTGATCTTTGACAAACCTGAGAAAAACAAGAAATGGGGAAAGGATTCCCTATTTAATAAATGGTGCTGGGAAAATTGGCTAGCCATAAGTAGAAAGCTGAAACGGGATCCTTTCCTTACTCCTTATACGAAAATTAATTCAAGATGGATTAGAGACTTAAATGTTAGACCTAAAACCATAAAAACCCTAGAAGAAAACCTAGGTAATACCATTCAGGACACAGGCATGGGCAAGGACCTCATGTCTAAAACACCAAAAGCAATGGCAACAAAAGCCAAAATTGACAAATGGGATCTCATTAAACTAAAGAGCTTCTGCACAGCAAAAGAAACTACCATTAGAGTGAACAGGCAACCTACAGAATGGGAGAAAATTTTTGCAATCTACTCATCTGACAAAGGGCTAATATCCAGAACCTACAAAGAACTCAAACAAATTTACAAGAAAAAAACAATTCCATCAAAAACTGGGCAAAGGATATGAACAGACACTTCTCAAAAGAAGACATTTATGCAGCCAACAGACACATGAAAAAATGCTCATCATCACTAGCCATCAGAGAAATGCAAATCAAAACCACAATGAGATACCATCTCACACCACTTAGACTGGCGATCATTAAAAAGTCAGGAAACAACAGGTGCTGGAGAGTGTGTGGAGAAATAGGAACACTTTTACACTGTAAACTAGTTCAACCATTTTGGAAGACAGTGTGGCAATTCCTCAAGGATCTAGAACTAGAAATACCATTTGACCCAGCCATCCCATTACTGGGTATATACCCAAAGGATTATAAATCATGCTGCTACAAAGACACATGCACACGTATGTTTATTGTGGCACTATTCACAATAGGAAAGACTTGGAACCAACCCAAATGTCCATCAGTGACAGACTGGATTAAGAAAATGTGGCACATAGACACCATGGAATACTATGCAGCCATAGAAAAGGATGAGTTCGTGTCCTTTGTAGGGACATGGATGCAGCTGGAAACCATGATTCTCAGCAAACTATCGCAAGAACAGAAAACCAAATACCACATGTTCTCAGTCATAGGTGGGAACTGAACAATGAGATCACGTGGACTCGGGAAGGGGAGCATCACACACCAGGGCCTATTATGGGGAGGGGGGAAGGGGGAGGGATTGCATTGGGAGTTATACCTGATGTAAACGACGAGTTGACGGGTGCTGAAGAGTTGATGGGTGCAGCACACCAACATAGCACAAGTATACATATGTAACAAACCTGCACGTTATGCACATGTACCCTAGAACTTAAAGTATAATAATAATAATAATAATAAAGAAAGAAATACCGGATCATTAAAGAGCAAGCGTCCAAATAGCTGCTTGGCTTCCTCCAGGCTTCCCTCCAAGTAAACAGCTCCTAGATGAAAAACAGAGAACGCCAAAAGAGAGTCTCCATCAACAGTCAAAGAAAAAGACCTATCTCTATAAAAAGCAAAAATGCAAGCCAAAAACCACTCACAGAAAACATATCAACATGTTCAGAAGCAACTGTCTTAAAGGTGACATTTTTCCTCTTTTTGCTATGCTTTTTGTTACAAATTAGACTGAAATAATATGAAATTCAATTTACTAAAATCTAAATCTAATATTGTAAGTAAAAGAGGCCAAATATCAACTATCATGAAGAGTAAAGGTATAAACCTTACTAAAGGAACAATGCACAAATACTGGACTTTAGTAAAGAAAATGTTCAGTTTTATTTCATGTATTTATAGTTTACATTTCAGATCAAATATATATAGATACCTAAGGGAAAAAAAAACCCGATAGACAAAACCTGAGTCTAGATCAATGAAGACATCTGCAAATAAAATATCAGAGGAAGCTTTACCTTTAATTTGGAATAATTAAGCATTGGGCACACGCACTCATGAATCATAACCAGGAAGTACTATAGTAACATTTTTAACTGGTATCAATTACAATGGAGTAGTCATATTTTCTTGAAATCAAATGTTTACACTTGTCTTCAGAAAGGCTGCTTTTCCATGTAAAATGTTAAGGCACTTAGTTACCAGGGCTTTTGACAACTAAACACATTTATTATTTATTGATAGTTGTAACAATGATAGTCAGAGTACAGTGGTAGTAGCTGTTGTGGTTGGGGAACCACTTAATGTCCTGGGTACCATGCAAAGCATTTCCACATTCTTATCTTCACTAGCATGGGGTACCTCAGTAGGAGGATGTTAGAAAAGACTTAGAGGTTTTAGGCTTATATTAGTTGATTTGGGGGGACAGCTTAAGGAAGTAGAACTTTGCTCTGGACTGGATGCTGCCAGAATCAGATATTAAGATCATTACGACAACTCTGCAAGGTAAGTGATACTATCTCCATCTCACAATCTCACAGATGGGGAAACTGAGGATCAAAGAGATTAGGTAGCTTGCCAAAGACCCAGATCTGATAAATGATGGAACAGGAAATTGAATCATGTCTGACTGGTTCTGGAGGCAATGGTAACACCAACCGTCAAAAATATTATGTGTATAGAGCAAAGTAATTCCATGCAACAAATTCTTTGAAAATAGACATATTTGTGAAAAACAGACATAGCTGTGAAAAGACTGTGGATAATTATTAAACATTCTCTTGTCACTATCATAAGCATGAAACTACAATGAGAAGCTTTTATATTCATTTTCAAAAGAAGAGGGCAAAAATGGTAAGAACAAAGCCCTTTGAAAGCTAAAATGTACTTGATCATTTACCTTAAAAAAAAAAAATCAAATTGTCAATCTACTGTAACATTTCACTGTAAAGCAAACATACTTGCAATCACCAGCTAATTAACTCTTCATAACTTTCCTATACCAATGGCTCATTCTGGTTACAGTCAAAAAGAAGCCAAGGAAGTAAAGTGCCTGAGTGAGGAGTGAAATGTCAACATCAGTCTTGCTTCAAGTGAATCAATAACAGTTATACAGACTCAAACCCTGGGTAGGGTTTTAAAAATGTGGTGTTTTCAAGATGTTTAAAACAGAAATATTACAAATAGTTTAATCAAAAGCAACAATGGAGTCTCTCAGCAACCTAATCTGTTCGTTTATGTATGTGATCCTGACTCAAATCTGGAAAGTAATCCATCTCCATATTAATTCACCTCATTTCAATTCATGAAATACTAAGCATCTACATGACATCAAGACACCAATTCAGGCAGTAAGAATGCAAAAAAAAAAAAAAAAAAAAAAAGAGGCATGTTCACTGCTCTGAAGGAACTGAATTAACTATAATATATAAGGTGGTAGGTGTCATACTAGGAACGTCCTGTGCTTTGGGAACAAGTAATTCTGTCCCAAGTTTCCACACAAAATTTTATGTGCTCTCCAGACTGTTTAGACATGCAAGAAAGTAGACTATGAAGAGAGAAATTACCTATTAATGCTTCAAAACAATTGGCCATTGCATGTCGAAGGTCCGATTCTCTACAAAGGTCAGGCCCGTGAGCATACAGCATAAATCGATCCAGTTCAAGTTTCTACAAAATTCACGATGACAAAACGTAAGAAAGTTTTCCAAAATCTTAACTATAGTAACTCCCCATCTCTTGCAGAGGGTTGGTGTGGAAACAAGATGGGGGCAGGGGAATGGTTACAAATCCATATGAGTATATTAAGAGACAGTTTAGTTTAACATGCATTAGAAGTCCTATAAATACAGCTCAGTTTTCACCAACTCAATTCTTTCCCACACAGGCTTCTACAACCTCCAATAGTTCAAGCCAGGTTCAGAATTGATCAGATCTGAACTTTCCAATTCCAAGTTCAGACCAAGCACTAGCCCAGGCTGGAATAAGACTCTGCTACAAGACCATAATTCCCTGGGTTCATCCAATATGCCTATGGAGAGAATTACAAACCTAACACAAACTTCTGAAAGTCAGTTTTACATCTTTGACTCAAGTGATGTGGTACTGACAATGTCAGCACCATACAAAACAGATTTTTTTTTTTTTTTTTTTTTTTTTTGAGACGGAATCTGGCTCTGTCGCCCAGGCTGGAGTGCAGTGGTATGATCTTGGCTCACTGTAACCTCCACTTCCCGGGTTCAAGAGATTCTCCTGCCTCACCCTCTCAAGTAGATGGGACTACAGGCACCCGCCACCACACCCAGCTAATTTTTGTTTTTTTAGTAGAGACGGGGTTTCACCATGTTTGCCAGGCTGGTCTCAAACTCCTGACCTCAGGTGATCCAGTCACCTCAGCCTCGCAAAGGGCTGGGATTACAGGCGTGAGCCACCACACCTGGCCCAAAATAGATTTTTATGTGGTAGAGTGAGGATCCTCAGAAGACTTCAAAATGCCTTACACTTCTAAATCTTTATTTTTATTTTTATTTGTTGTGAGGATTTGGGGACCCCAATATCTCTGCACTTGTGCCCCCCTTATGAGGTTTCCATACTCATCTCTCTGTGGGTTCAGTGAGACCTTCTGAGCAATGAACTGGATTGATCTTAAGGGCTTTGAAAACAGCACTTGTAGTGCTTTGTGTTTCCTTTTCTGATTTGGCCTCAAAAGAGTTTAGAGCCAAATTTGTAGCCCAGTTCTGGATTTTTACCTCTGGATTTATTTCACTATCTTACTCATAATTTTCCTTTACTTTGATCTCTGTGGCTGCTTATTTCTTATCCCATGGCATTACAACATACAAATCAATTCCAGCCTTTTAGAACTAGACACAATGTGAAAGAATATTTTTTTATACAACTCCTGAGATTGAATAAATGGAAATCATAATTCTTTCCATAAAAAAGAGACAAACATTGCATAAATATGCAATAAATCTATTTCCATTACCATGTAATTCAATTCAATAAATACTAAGCAATAACATGCCACATAACATGGAACAACTCACAAGTCAATGAACAGCCTAGGACAATATGAGTTCCACCAGTCCTCAGTCAACAGACATAGATTTTGTGTGTCTCAGTATGTATCTTAAACATCCATATTTATTCATAATGGAAAAAGACAAAGACAATAAAAATAAGACATATATGCTGTAATATTTTGTACTGTTTGAAATCCATGATTATAAAATATACTCAAATGAGTTTTGACTACCACAAATGCAAGAGCAGAAAATATCTCTTTTTAAAAATTGATCCCAAAGTGCAAGAGTTTATACTAGAATATGTAAATTTCATCTGTTTCACAACTTCACTGGGAAAATCTAATTGTTTGCTATCTCTGGAGCCCTGCTTGCGAGCAGACTGCAAGCCATATTTTATCTTACAAACATCTACTGTATTCTGGAGTGCTGCGATGCGAATTTCCTGACTTCTTCTAGTCTCTACTCTATATCCTTATTTTTCCATGTAGGCATTAGTACAACTTTTTTTTTTTTTTTTTTTTTTTGAGGCAGAGTCTTGCTCTGTCGCCCAGGCTGGAGTGCAATGGCTCAATCTAGGCTCAATGCAAGCTCCACCTCCAGGGTTCACACCATTCTCCTACCTCAGCTTCCGGAGTAGCTGGGAGTAGCTGGGACTACAGGCGCCCGCCACCACGCCCGGCTAATTTTTTTGTATTTTTCAGCAGGGACAAGGTTTCACCACGTTGGCCAGGATGGTCTCGATCTCCCGACCTCGTGATCTGCCTGCCTCGACTTCCCAAAGTGCTGGGATTACAGGCGTGAGCCACCGCGCCTGGCATCAGTACAACTTTTAAAAAGAATAGAGTGGTATACTACTGTTTATGTGTTAAAATGTTCATTAGTCTGGAAGGTGACCTAGAGCTTTCATCAGATTCTCAAAGGGGGTCAACAATTCTCCATCAATTCCCTCCCCTCCCAAATGGTTAAGGACTAGTGGTCTAGACAGAAGAAAGGTGGGACTGCCACAGGCTTCTGCTGCAGCCAATGGGTGCTGAGTACTATGGGAATGGCAAGTCTTGGGCTTGGTGGAAGAAGACCACATAGAAATCCCTGAAGGGAGAAACTAGCCACCTCTGTCATTAGTCATGGCTTTGTACAGCACCCAATGGGTTATATAATAGCTTCTGTTTCGTGCTACGGCAATTCCCTACACTTCGTAAATATTCTCCCTACAAGTGTTTGAAAAATAATTATGCCATTCCATTACATCCTAAACTAAAAACAATAAGGAAAGGAGTGACAACCTACTTATTAATATATATTTCCAGTGGCATTTATGTGAATGATCCGGAAGCATTGTGACAATTAAATCAACCAATCACTTAAGCAGTTTTACATAGAGCTGTGAAATTTCATTCATTGTGAGCCTGCCAAAACCAAGTTAGCTTACCTGGTTGCTTACAGGTTTTCATTAAGACATCAGTATTTACTTTCTCAAATGCCACCAAAACCAGTTCAAAGCCTACCACTGTAGCTACAATGATGATGTGATCACATAAAATAAAATTATGTGTTATTGCTAACACATAAGCTAAAATTAACCACATTTTGAACATAATTAATGCCTTGGCAAGATCAAATTAAGAAACCAGTCATAAACCTAGGATGGGCTTTATCTACTCTTTCTATCAAAATCAAACTTTTATCTCAAAATGAAGAAAAGACACAAATTAGGCAAAACCCACAAAAGTTTTTCCAGTGGCTCCTCAGTGTTTGGGGATTTAAGAGCCACCACTCTACCTACTATTAAATAAACCCAAAGGTCTATAAAAATGTAAGGATTTATCACAAGAACATGGGTAGCATCAATAAAAAGAGCCCCTACAAAATTATTAACATCTTTGTGTAATTACTCTAACAAGTATTATGCCTAGCACTTTATAAACGATGTCATTAAAGCTCATAATCTCATTTAATTCTCACAACCAGGCTGTGTGCCAAGGGCTAATGTCATTTCCATTTTACAGATGAGAAAGCAGAGGCATGGAGAAGAGAACAACAATTTGTCAATTTGTCCATGGCCACCTGTTTGTAAGAGAAGGAGTGTGGACTGGAAACCTGATGAGTCAGTGCAAGTGTCCATGTGCTTATCAGCTATGAGTTATTATAATAAGACATCATATGGAGATGGAAACATCAAATCAGATCACGTTTATCTGAATTATAAAAAGGTTCTGTTAGTTACTGAGCTAAGTCAATGAGGCTAGGGGAACAGCCTAAGCCCTAAATCTTAATAGGATTTGTGATTTGGGGGATTCTCAAAGGTGTATAAAGTACCCCTAGTGGATAAAAAATGGTCTGTAATCTTCTGTTCAAAACTATCATTTGGCTTGTTAACGTAAATTAAAAACAAATGTACTACAGAAATATTACACAAAGGGAAAATACAGCATATTTCATTTCTTTTGCTTTATTCCCATGTTCCTTTTCCTCAAATGTTTAACTCTGTTCATGCACATCTGTCAAATTTTTCTTCATCTGTTCTCAAGTTACCTCACTGTGGAGTTCATTAGCTGCTGGTGAAACTCACAAAGGTAAAAAAACTAATAAGACTGGATCCTTAAAACTCAACAAAAAATACTTCCTGGTCTGTAAAATATTAACACCCCTAATATATCCTAAAGAGTTACTTATTCAAATGCAAAATTATGCATAGGCCGCAGAAGAGCATGTCAGACATGACTACAAATGCTGCAGATGTTTTCTGTACCTTTGCTAGCATGGCAAGGTGCTGATTCTGAACAATGGCAGTTCGATAGGTTGCTAATCCTCCTTCTTCCAGACTAGGAAACAAATAGTACAAATGGACACTACAAAAAAAAAAAAAAAAAAGAAGTACATGAATAAATATGCATCACAACATTCTGTCTGTGGCTCTGAGTCACAGAAACAGGGCTGGCACACAGTATCTGTGCAATGGATATCAGCTGAATCAAACTAAAGGATCTGATTCAAGTCTTTGAAAGTTAAATGGTAAGAACAATGTATCTGAATGTGCTTAAACCTAGAAGGCACCATTCTCTCATATTTTCACATTTATTTCTGTTAAAAGGTTTCTCCGAAATCTGTTCTCTGATGACAACAAAGAGCAGAATAATCAATTACACACTCTAAGAGCAAACACATTTAATACTAAAACTTGGGAGTGAAACAAATGCTTTTCCTTGGGCTATGTGTGGCCCCTGGAGAGAGGAGTCCCTTCTCCTGATTATGTCCATCTTGTGAAAAGAAATAACCTAAAGAGAATAAAAACAGCTCAAGAGAATTCCAAAAGAAGCATGTATTGTCTCCCTTTAAAAGAGAAATTGTGTCAGTATAGAAAAGCAACACACACTTTCCTGCCCCTATTCCGTTTCTTTTTTTTTGAGACAGAGTCTCACTCTGTAACCCAGGCTAAAGTATTGTGGCACAATCTCAGCTCAATGCAACCTCCACCTCTCAGGTTCAAGAGATTCTCCTGCCTCAGCCTCCCAGGTAGCTGGGACTACAGGCATGCACCACCACACCTGGCTAATTTTTGTATTTTTAGTAGAGATGGGGTTTCGCCATGTTGGCCAGGCTGGTCTTGAACTCCTGGCCTCAAGTGATCCACCCGCCTTGGCCTCCCAAAGTGCTGGGATTGCAGGCGTGAGTCAGCGTGCCTGGCCTCCTACCCTACTTTCAAATTAAGGATCCTAAAACACTTCTGGAGAGCAACACACACACACACACACACACACACACACACACACACACACACACACACAATCTGGTCATCAAAATTACTTGTAAGCTTTACTTCCCTTGAGATCAGAAAGAGTAAGAAAGGGATCAAAGACAAATCCTAGAAGTTGAAATGACATTTTAAAATATCATCCCTTTCTTTACAAATTGAATATAAGCTCTGAAGCATCTAGACCAAGACAAGCTGATCTCTTGTGGCTGTAAGCAACTTTAACATATACTTGACAGGACAGAGACACCAGCCTTTCATCTTGTAATCTCACTCATTACAGCATCAGTGAGTGCGAGTTGTCAGGGCAAGAGCCACAAACATGTGGCTTTTGAGCTCTACAAAACAGATAAAATACATGGTGTATCAATGCCTTATTTGGCTAATTACAAAGAAAGCAATGTAATAAGTATGTTACCTATAAAATGTAATTATTGAGGAACTGTAAAAAACAAAAGAGCCTAATTACCTGGTCAGAAATTCAACAACAGCATCACCCAGGAATTCCAACCGCTCATTGTGGTTAATCCTACAATGGGAATTAAGAAGATTACTTAATATAGCATACTAACACTCCCCCTACCCCCGCAAGAAAAGAGCACGTGAGGGTTAGCTCCTTTAGTAATCAAACCACCTTCCCTATTCCTCATAATTAAGAGCACAGACCACCATCTTAGCCCAGAGGCACCTGCCCCTGCCTAATGGGAAGGAGGGGTGCATTCCTTCACACCACGTGGGTCAGGCTTTCTACCAGGGGGCTTCCTTCCCCTGGGAACTAGACTTAAAGCATCCAGAGCCTTCAAAGTGGTATCTCACTAACAATCGTGAGTATTTCCTTACTACTATCAGGTAGAAGACAGAAAGAATACTTTCAGTGGATTTTCTGACCACTGAAAAATTCGTTTTGATACAATGTCCTAAAGCCAGTTCCGCATCACTCCAACTGTAAACTCAACCCAGCATCTGAAGTCCTTCAAAATAAGTGTAATCTACGTTTTCAGCCTCATTACCCACTCCTATCCTATCCTATCTACCCATTGGGCCCTGCTCCAAAACCCCTGCCATTCTCTGAAAGAGGCATCACCTAAGACACTCAGTGTGCCTCTTCAGGCCAAGCTCCCTGCCACCCCAGAGCCTTCTACTCTCTCCCATACAATGAGCCACGCTGAAAATCTACTCACCCCTCAAGGCCCAGCAAAAATGTTATCTTCTTTATGAAACCCTGCCCGATGCCCCTCATCAAAATTAATACTTCCTCCTCAGTGCACAGATTACACTTTATTTACACTTTAATTATATGACGAAGTCGTATCTCACAGGCTGTTATTTTCTCATGTTCGCATACAAGGCTGAAAGGACCAAGCAGGTGGCCCATGGAAAACCTCCTCCTGCGTCTCAGTGAAGCCAATGGAGCACCTCCTCTCAGTACTAACTTGCTTCTCTCACTGCCCCTTTGTGGGAACACAGACATGACATGAAGTGATTTAGGTTTTCAACAGGCCACACTGGCTGCTGCTGTGTAGACACAGAGTGCAGGACACAGAAGCACTGAGGGGAGGTTGCAGCAGATGCAAGGAGACTTTCCCACATGGGAGGCTTAGGCTGGGGAGGTCACAGTGGAGACGAGGGAAACAGTCACATTTGGGATCTATTTTGGAGAAACAGCTGAAAAGAATTGTTGATAGCTGGAGTTGGGATTTGGAAGCTAAGTGAAAGAAAAGAATGAAGGTCAATGGCTAGGCTTTAGCTTAAGTAGCCTGTGAGAAGTGGTGCCATTTACTGTGGAGGGGAGGACCAAAAGGAAAGCAGGTTTGGGGTAAAAGCAAGAGGTGCATTTTGGACATGTTAACTTTGAAGTGCCCATCAAATATCCAAATGGAGAGATCCAGTAGAGTGCTAGATACTAACCTTCTGCTCATGGGCTAGGACAAAGTTGCTAATGAATCTTTAGGGTTGGTCAATGTTAGACAGAATTTCAGGTGATGAAATATGACACCACTTGAGAGGATGCAGCCAGAGGGAAAAAAAAGGTGCCAGGAATGAACCCAGGGAGTGCTGAAGTTGAGAAGTCAAGCAGGAGGGAAGCCAGAAAAGGAGACCTGGCCAGGGAGGTAGGAGGAAAAGGAAGTCAGTATGCTCTCCTCAAGGACAGCATGTTATCCTCCAGCCATAGGGAAGAATGTGTTTCAAGAGAGAAGTGGTGAGCCATGCCCAATGTTGCTTACACTCAAGTCACATGAGAACAGACCACTGATTCAGTCCTGTGAAGTCACTGAGGCCCTTGATAGGCTACATGTGAAGTGGTGGAGACAAACCTGCTTGTGACTACAGTAAGCCAGAGAAATAATAAGTTGTATGGAATTGTATAGTAGCCCTCCCATACCCATGGTTTCACATCCCACAGTTTCAGTTACCCCTGGCCAACCACAGTCTGAAAACATTAAGTGGAAAATTTCAGAAAGAAACAATTCATGTAAAATCTTGTGCTGTCCCACCCTATCCTACCTGGGATAATCCCTTTTTCTAGTATCTTTATGCTATCACTTAATAGCCATGTGGGCTACCAGATCAACTGTCATAGTATCTCAGTGCCTATTCAAGTCATCCTTATTTTACTTAATAATGGTTCCAAAGCACAAGAGTCATGAGGCTGGAATACTGTTATTTACTTACTTTTTACTTTTATTTTAGGTTCAGGGGTACATGGGCAGGTTTGTTACATAGGTAAGCTGCATGTCATGGGGTTTGGCATACAGAAGGCATGTTGTTATAACTCTTCTATTTTATTATTGTTGCTGTTAATCTCTTACTGTCCCTAATTTATAATTTAAACTTCATTATAGGTACGTATGTGTAGGAAAAAACATAGTACGTATAGGGTTATGTACTATCTTTGGTTTCATGCATTCACTAGAGGCCTTGGAAGGATAAGGAGGGATGACTAAATATGAGGAAGAACCTGAATGTCTAATTTAAGGCTGGTTGCTGAAAGAGAAAATATGAGTCTGGGGATGTACACGGGGAGAAAAACCAAAGGGATGCACTGAGGAGGGAAGGAGGACACATAAAGTCCCTGGGGTCTGACCAAAGACAGCAAAGGACAGGCTTGGGCATGAGCAGAAGCTGGCCTCACTAACTACAGGGGCTTTCTTAAATCTCTCTGACACCAAACCACATCTCCCCAAAAAACTCAATAGCTGCCTGTCGACTCTCAACCCATCTGGCTTTCAAGGCCATTCTTTGTCTAGTTTCATCGTACCCACCCCTTTTATCTACTTTTAACAGCAACTTTCAACTCCATGTTGATCAACCTGCACAACTATACCATGCACATACCATCCCCTCTCCTTTCCCTGCTACCTCTCCCAAATCACACTCATTCCTACAGCCAACTGGGAGGCCGACCCTAAGTACTGGAGCTTCCAGGGGTGTGGGCTAACTCCCACCATCCCACCCCCATTCCCACAAAACTTAAACACTTATCACTCCATTTACAACAAAATTACATCATATCTGTATTATTCTGTTTCATGTATGCCAGTTTAATTTCCATATATAATAGATGTTTCCATATATAGTTTCCATATATAGTAGAAAATTTAAAATATTTGTAAATTATTCTTAGCTACCAAATCATCTACTTAGAAATTTAAGCACAACTGCTATCATTTCACTTACCGCATTAGACCGCATTAGTAAGTTTATTCTTCTACCCTACTATTCCCCCACATTTTGGAATTTTACAGGACATAAAAGGTAATAGGAAAAATCTGGTAAGTTGTGAACAATGAATAAGTGATCTGAACCCTCCTTTCAATTTATGGCCTTTAATTTACGTGAAAACATCATTCTGGAAAGCAATTACAGGTCAAGCATCCATAATCCAAAATCCAAAGTGTTCCAAAATTTGAAACTCTTGAGTGTCAATATGATGCCACAAGTGGAAAGCTCCACACCTGACCTTATGTGACAGGCTGCAATAAAAACTTTGTCTATACAAAAGTATTAATAATATTGTATAAAATTACCTTCAGGCTATGTTAGTCTAAACCCATCTGGTTTTCAAGGCCATTTCAAGGCCATCTTATATATATTTCATATATATAAAATATGTATGAAATATAAGTGAATTTCAGTTATAATTGGGTCCCATCCCCAAGATATCTCACTATGTATATGCAAATATCCCAAAATCCAAAAAAATCTGAAACACTGCTGGTCCCAAGCATTTTGGATAAGGGATACTCAACTGTAATAGCCAATAATGAGAAATGAAAGAGAGAGACAGAGAAGGAGAAAATACATTCATATCTAGCTGACAAATTCATAATCTCACAATTCAGTTAAAAAAAGGGGGGGGGCAGGCCAGTAAAAGGGTGTGGCTCATGCCTGTAATCCTAGCACTTTGGGAGGCTGAGATGGGAGATTGCTTGAGGCCAGATGTTCAAGACCAGCCTAGGCAATAAAGAAAGACCTTGTCTGTACAAAAAATTAAAAAATTAGCCAGGTGCGGTGGCATGTTCCTGTCATCTCAGCTACTCTGGAGGCTGAGGCGGGAGGATCGCTTGAGCCTGAGAGGTCGAAGCTGCAGTGAGTTATGATTATACCACTGCACTCCAGCCTGGTGACAGTGGGAGACCATGTCTCAAAAAAAAAAAAAAAAAAAAAAAAGCAGTAGGTCCTAAAACAAACTTTTCTTACTTTTACCAAATATATACTAGACTTTAAAGCACTTTTTTTTGTTGCTACTCCACTAGCCAAGAGTGACTCAAAAGTTCCACAGTGGAGTATAACACAATATATTAACAAGAAAAAAATTCAAAACTTTTCAATACTGAGATTTTGCTTTCTGTCAAACGTACCAGAACTTCAAAAGCATCTGCCATCATTCTTGGAGAAAGCATCAAGGAATAGAGGCATGATTTAATGGTAAAACGATGTTAACTCCTAAGTCTTCCTGCAATTTCAAGAAACCTATTAAGCTACTGTCCTGGGTAAGGATAGAAATAAGAAAGAAATAGTGAGTTTTAAAAAATAAATTCTTTTTCATGAGCCAGTAAAATAAAAATGCATTTTCTGTGGCACAGGCTTTATCTTCTTCCTAATAGCGCAAAGTACTATACAGAAAAATCTTCACATGGAAAGCAAGAAACTGGGGGCAAAGGAGCTGGGGACAAACCATATTCAGATGTCCAATGCATTTTTAAAGAATAATAAGACATTTGGTCAAATATGACAGCAAGTCATATTTGGTATATGCTTGAAGTCAAATATTATTTTAAATGAAGTCACACTGGCTTTAAGTTTTACCTTAATTTCTTTTATAAACTTTCATGGAGACAAAAACTATGTCTAGGGTTTTAATAACCACAGAGTTGGATTATTATTCATTTTGTTGAAATACAAGGTCATGGTTCTAAACAGGTTTATTCAATAGAGAGTCTGCCATTTATTAAATAATTTGCCCATATCCAACATATGTTTTTCTGTATCTACATTATGACTAAACTCTGGCAATAAGCCATAAATAAGAATGGGGATTAAATACCACTTTAGTTTATTATTATACTGTACAATTCCTAAGCCAATGGTTTATCTGGAAAAATGGGAAGAGTGGGCTGCTAGTCCTCACAGCAGTAGCAAATCTTTTGTTCCTTCTTTCATTGTTTAGACTTTCTTTAATCACCCTCCTTATAAATACTAGCAGGTTCCAAGATGAGATGTTTACTGAGCAGTAAACACTCCATTTGTTTTTAAGAAGTGAATCAACAGAGGCATTATGAAACGTCAATTAACTGTAACATTTATACAGGACATTCTGTCTGAGGAATGCACTTTACAAAACACAACAATCTCCCTGTAACAGTAAGTACTGTAAGGTGCCATTCACTCCAAGGAAAGCCATCTCGGGATAGGCCAAATCCAGCGAGGGTAGGCAGAATCTTTCACACTCTGGCATCCCAAGCCTCAAGCAGTGACTCACAGAGTAGAGCTAGAGGGGGCCTTGGAGGTCAGTGGGAACTTCTACCCAATTCAGGATTCCTTCACCTCACTGCATCTGCCTGGACACTTGTAGGGAGGACAGGCCACAGACCCAGTAGATCTGAAACTACTGGACTTGGGAATTAACTTGAAGCATTTAGGGTGGTAAATTCATTCAGCAGAATTTACATATATTTAATATATATTATTGTGCTTTTAATGCAAAATATACTTGCAACTACCATTTCCTTAAATACAGAGACATTAACAAATAGTCCATATGTGTCTCTCTGATGGTCCAATAGATTTTTTTTTTTTTTTTTTTGAGACAGAGTCTCACTCTGTCGCGTGATCTTGGCTCACTGCAACCTCCACCTCCTGCGTTCAAGTGATTCTCCTGCCTCAACTACCCGAGTAGCTGGGATTACAGGAGGCCGCCACCATGCCTGGCTGATTTTTGTGTTTTTAGTAGAGACAGGGTTTCATCATGTTGGCCAGGCTGGACTTGAACTCCTGACCTCAGGTGATCCACCCACCTCGGCCTCCCAAAGTGCTGGAATTACAGGCATGAGCCACCATGCCTGGCCGAGATTTTTACGCATTATATGTAGCAATGACTCTCCAAAAGAAAAAAAAAATCAAATCAAACTAAGACAGCTTGATTTTCCCTTTTTCCATTGCTACTCTTCTGGCCCCTCCTTCCCAAGGGTCTCACTGATAATACATGGATTACTTGAATGCCACCAAATGCCTAATCCTTCAGACACCCTTTTTGTGGTAATAGTTCATCACAATTTGCAAGAATGAATTAAATATAACTATTCAGCTCACATTTAGTTGGTTAAACACTGACGTTTTTAAAATTATGGGTGGCATATTCGCTTGAGATAACAGCATCATAAAAGTTAATTATTTTGTAGTTTTCATGGGCAGCCAGGCTATCAAGAATTATTTATTAATTTTAAGGCTTCATGCCTTTTTTTGTAAACCCTAGCCCAACCCAAATGAGATTAAGAAAGATACTACCCAGCCATTTAAACTGCTGACCGTAACCCTTCTTGATCCCCCCCGTTGCCCTATTTCTAGTCAATAAGTAAATAGCCTGGGATAAAAGCAGTATGATGAATGCCATTCCTTCCTTTAATACTTATTTACTGAGTACCTGTTCTGTGAAAGGTCCTAGTTACAAAGAACAGAGAGAAAAAACATGAGTAGGACCATAGAACTTCAAAATCCTTACAGTCCAGTAAAGAAAAATAGCCCCATAACACAATTACGGGTGCACAGAAGAACAAGAATATGTCCCATAAAACAAATACCAGCAGGATTTGAGCCAGATATTACAAGGTTACACGGGCATTACCGAGGAAGTTTTACAAAGACGATCAGCACACAGGGAAGGAACAGGGTATGCTTGACAACCCAGGTAAGCAGCTCTGTCTTACTTGGGTCAGTCTGTGAGACGCTGTGCCCAGCTGTGGACTGCTAGCTGATAGCAGTCAACTAGCAGCAGATCCTGGCAGCCAAGGCCAAGAGGCTCTTTCTGAACAGACACTTGGGGTCAACTCTGCATCAGCAAAAAAATCATATTCAGGGCAAGAGCCTCTCAACACAAGCAGCAAAGGCCAAATGTCAAAGGACAAGAGAGATTATTTGTTTATTCTCTGTCAATATCATTTTCAAAATGGTAAATTCAAACATCACACAGTTTCTCAGGTGTCACCCCTTCTGCCATGGTAAGAAAGCCACCTCTTTGTAACAGAGCAAAAGAAAACATAAATCATGGGGTTCGAATGATGTTACCAAAAGACCTAATTTACATACCAACAACCGCGGGAGGGGAAGATGAGACAAAGATGATTTAAAGCCAGATTTTCATCATTGAAAAGTACATGTCTATGGTGTTCGTGTAGCCATGTTACAGGACTATGGGTATTTAGGATTCTACTTATCAAAATACAGACTTTACAACATAGCAGGGTAAAATAAAACCATGGTCACACCATCCCCAAGGGTGTGATTAAGAGCTGTTTTAATTCATTCTTTTCTGATCTTAGACTCTCACAGAACATCACGTGAGGTATATGGGCAGATGATCATTTTCAAACAAGAATTTTAAAGCTCTATCCTGCTTTTCCTTTTACCTCTTGATTGAAGAGGTTTGGTTTATGATAACCTCAAAGGCAACAACTCAAGGCAAGTCAATTTTTAAAAAACCTGATATATGAAGGAGATATTGGAAAAGGAAGCCAAGTCAGCCATTGCTGGCAATTTTTGTGGAGGCCAGTGGGCAGCTGAAGTAATTGCCTCAATTTCCTGTCACTTCCAACCCTACTCTGTCCATCTTTAATCCATCTCAGTCTGGATCCCCAGAATGATAAGCATAGCTATTCCACTTTCCAACTCCCCCATCTTAAAAAGAAAGCCACCCTCAAGCAATTTCCTCTACTGGCTTTCCAAATAGAACCTACTGTACCTCACACACAAAGATAATCCTTCTTGCAAGCAACCCCAGAACCTCATCAGCCATTAAGCATTTGCTTCCATTCGGTTGTCAAACTGTGTTAATAAGTTTACATAGACCTAGGCCATTCCATTCCCAGATTCTTCGAAGGCCTCAAGACCACACATAAATGAGAATATCAATATGGGAAGGTATCTTATAAAACCAGGAAATTAAATAAGAAAAGCTAACGTACAAAACTTTCTGACTCGTTATATGAGGCTAGTATTACCATTATAATGAAACTAGACAAAACATCACAGGAAAAGAAAACTACAAACCAGTATCTTGTGAATATAGACACACAAATCCTAAGCAAAATACCACCAAACTGAATACGGCAGCACATGAGAAGAATGAGACACCACAATCAAGTGGGAGGCATTCCAGGAAAGCCAGGTTGGTTTAACACCCCAAATCAATTAGAATAAAAGAATAAAATGACATGATTATGTTAACAGCTCCCGAAAAAGCATGTGACAAAATTCAACACCATTTCATGATAAAAACACTTAGCAAACTAAGAATAGAAGAGACCTTCTTTCCTCTGATAAAAAGCATCTATAAAAACCCAACAGCTAACATCATCCTCAATAGTGAAAGACTGAATGCTTCCTACTGAGATTAGGAAGACAAAGATCTGCTCTCAATACTTCTATTCATTATTGTACTGGAGGCTCTAGACAGGGCAACTAAGTTAAGAAAATGAAATTAAAAGGATTACACAGGAAGAAGTAAAACTATTGCTATTTGTAGATAATATTATTTCATGTATAAAAAAATCCTAAGGAATCCACTAAAAAACTATTAGACCATTAGGTCTAATAAACAGGAGCAACAAGGTTGGAGGTCATAAGACCAATACACCAAAATTAACTGTATTTCCATACACTTTCAATGAACAACCTGAGAATGAAATTAAGAAAACAATTCCAGGCCGGGCGTGGTGGCTCACGCCTGTAATCCCAGCACTTTGGGAGGCTGAGGCGGGCGGATCACAAGGTCAGGAGATGGAGACCATCCTGGCTAACACAATGAAACCCCATCTCTACTAAAAATACAAAAAAATTAGCCGAGCATGGTGGCAGGCGCCTGTAGTCCCAGCTACTCGGGAGGCTGAGGCAGGAGAATGGCGTGAGTCTGGGAGGTGTAGCTTGCAGTGAGCCGAGATCGTACCACTGCACTCCAGGCTGGGCGACAGAGCGAGACTCCATCTCAAAAACACAAAAAAGATTCCATTTGTAACAGCACAAAAAAGAATAACATACTTCAGAATAAATTTTGCAAAAGATATGCAAAATGTATACTCTGAAAACTATAAAACATTCTGAAAAAATTTTAAAAGACAGATAAATGGAAAGATATCCAAGTTCATGAATCAGAAAACTTAAGATTAAGATGGTAAGCCTGGGCAACATAGCAAGAGCCATGTCTCTATGTAAAAAAAAAAAGAAAAAGAAAAAGAAAAAAAAGGTTAAGATGGTAATCATCAACCTAAATGCCCTCCAATGATAGACTGCATAAAGAAAATGTGGGGCCAGGCACGGTGACTCAGGTCTGTAATCCCAGCACTTTGGGAGCTCAAGGCAGATGGATAACTTGAGGCCAGGAGTTGGAGACCAGTCTGGCCAACATGGCGAAACCTTCTCTACCAAAAATATAAAACTTAGTCAGGCACGCTGGTGCACACCTGTAATCCCAGCTACTCAGGTGACTGAGGTGTGAGAATCGCTTGAACCCAGGAGGCGCAGGTTGCAGTGAGCCAAGATCGTGCCACTGCACTGCAGCCTGGGCAACAGAATGAGACACTGTCTCAAAAAAAAAAGAAAAAAAACTGTGGTACTTCTATACCATGGAATACTATGCAGCCATAAAAACAAATGAGATCATGTCCTTTGCAGGGACATGGATAGAGCTGGAGGCCATTATCCCTAACAAACGAACACAGGAACAGAAAACCAAATGCCACAGATTACATGGACACACAGAGGAGGACAACACACACTGGGGCCTTTTGGAGGGTGGAGAACGAAAGGAGGCAGAGGATAAGGAAAAATAACTAAAAGCTATTAGGCTTAATACCTGGGTGATAAAATAATCTATACAACAAACCGCCATGACACAAGTTTACCTATGTAACAAACCACACTTTAAATAAACATTTTTTAAAAAGATGGTAATGATTTCCAAATTGATCTATAGAATCAACATAATGCCTATCAAAATCCCCACTGACTTCTTTGCAGAAATTGACAAGCTAATCCAAAAATTTGTGAGGAAATGCAATAAACTCAGGATAGTTAAAACTTCATCAAAAGTTTTGTACTTCAAAGGACATCATCGAGAAAGAAAAGACAATTCACAGAATGAAAAAATGTTTGCAAATCTGATAAGGAATTTGTATCTGAGAATATATTTAAAAACTATTATAACTCAATAATTTAGAATAACCCAATTAAAAATGGGAAAAGGACCTGAACAGATATTTCTCCAAAGAAGATGAACAAACAGTCAATTAAGCACCTGAAAAGATGCTCAATTTCATGAGCTCTGAGGGAAATGCAAATCAAAACCACAATGACATAATACTTCATATTCACTAGAATAGAAGGGCTAGAATAAAAAAGACAGACAATAACAAGTGTTGACCAAAGTGTAAAGACATTGGATCCCTGCTATATTGCTGCTGGGAATATAAGATGGTGCAGCCACTTGGGAAAACAGTCTGGCAGTTCCTTAAAAGGTTAAACAGTTACCATATGACCCAGCAATTCTACTCCTAAGTTTATACCCAAGGGAAATCAAAATATATGTCCAAACAAACTCTGTACATAAATATTCATAGCAGCATTATTCACCAGCCAAAAAGTGAAAACAATCTAAATGCCCATTAACTGATGGACAGATACTTAAAATACGGTATGTTCACATCATGGAATATTATTTAGCAATAAAAACAATGAAATATTGACACATACCATACTATGGACAAATCCTGAAAACATGCTAAGCAAAAGAAGACAATTGCAAAGAACTGACTTACATGATACCTTTCATATAAAATGTTCAGAAGAGACAAATCCAAAGAGGTTGAAAATAAATTGGTGGTTGCCTAGGATTGGGCAGGCTAAGGAACATGGGGAGATTACTAATGGGTACAGGGTTTCTCTTTGGGGTAATGTCAGTGTTGCAAAATTAGATGATGGCCATGGATACACAATTTTGTGAACACACCAAAAACCCCAAATTGTATGCTTTAAATGAGTAAATTGTATAGTATGTGAATTACATATCAATCAAGTTGTTTTTTAAAAATCAACTTTACCTTGAGGGAGTTGGGTCATCTTGGCCAAGGCGTGACATAATATTTATCAAGGTGTTAATTCCTATTTAAAATAAAAAACAAATACACAAGTAAATACGGACAGAAGAATTATAGGACCATCATATTACAGTAGAAAAAAAGTATCTCATCTCAATGTGATTTTAAAAGATTTGGAATCTACCTGTCTAAAAGTGCAATAAATAATTATTTAAAACACTGGATAGGAAAAAGAAATTTTTCTAAAAAACTCATCAACCCTTATTACAGTTCCTGCTCAAAGTAAATATTATAAAAGTGTCCATGCAGTGGCTCATGTCTGTAACCTCAGCACTTTGGGAGGCAGAGGCGGGTAGATCACTTAAGGTCAGGAGTTCAAGACCAGCCTGGCCAATATGGCAAAACCCTGTCTCTAATAAAAATACAAAAAAACTAGCCAAGTATGGTGGCATATCCCTGTAATCCCAGCTATTCAGGAGGTTAAGGCAGGAGAATCGCTTGAATCCAGCAGGCAAAGGTTGTAGTGAGCTGAGATTGTGCCACTGCACTCCAGCCTAGGTGACAGTGTTAGACCCTGTCTCAAAAAAAAAAAAAAGAGTCAGTAATCACTAGAATATGAAATGGTGAAAGAGTCACCCAGGGAACCATTCCTAGGAGCGAAATAATTTACAACAGAAAACACAGGCCAAAATAGGATATTCACATCTTAAAATCATGCAGACATACCTTTCTTCCGCATGTGCATGTGATGAACTTTTCTGTCTCCATATTTGGGCTGCCGAATTCCACAGTTAGACAAAGAATTCCTGGCATGATCAGGGTTCATTCCAAAATTTAAATGATGACTTGGATGAGTCATGGCCAGCTAAAATTTCAATGAAATAAGTTCAGTCTTTAAAACAGCATAAACTAGGTGTAATGGTTCACGCCTGTAATCTTAAGGTGGAAGGACCACTTTAGCCCAAAAGATCAAGACCAGCCTGGGCAACACAGTGAGACGCCATCTCTACAAAAAATAAAAAATTAGCCTGGTGTGGTGGCACGTGACTGGAGTCCCAGCTACTCAAGAGGCTGAGGTGGGAGGATCACTTGAGCCCAGGAGGTCGAGGCGGCAGTGAGCTATGATCACGCCACTGCACTCTAGCCTGGGTGACAGAGGGAGACCCTGTCTCAAAAAACAAAAACAAAACAAAAACTCAGCATGGGAGCACCATCTTTGTATCATCCTAAATTAAGCAGGAAAGGGAGCTGTCTGTCCATTTGAATTTTAAGCCCTGATCTTTCCATCTTATCTCCCCAAGTATCTGCAAACAGACGACCTACAGAATGGCAGAAAATATTTGCATACTATATATCCAACAAAGGACTAATATCCAGAATCCACAAGGAACTAAAACAAATCAGCCAGAAATAATAATAATAATAATAATCCCATTAAAACGTGGGCAAATGACATGAACAAACATTTTTCAAAAGAAGATATAAAAATGGCCAACCAACATGAAAGAATGTTCAACATCACTAATCATGAGGGAAATGCAAATTAAAACCACAAGGAGATACCACCCACCACTTTACCCCAGTCAGAGTAGCCATTATTTAAAAACCAAAAAATAGCAGGTGTTGGTGTGATGCAGTGAAAAGGGAAGGCTTATAATACACTGAACTTTATATAAGCTATATGAATTAGTATAACCTCTACGAAAAACAGTATGGAGATTTCTCAAGAAACTAAAAGTGGATCTAACACTTGATTCAGTCCTCCCACTACTGTGTATCTACCCAAAGGAAAAGAAGTCATTCTATCAAAAAGACACCCGCACTTCTATGTTTACTGCAGCACAATTACAGTTGCAAAGTTATGGAATCAACCTAAGTGCCTATCAACTGATGAGTGGATGAAGAAAACGTGGTATACATATACCATGGAATACTACTCCACAATAAAAATAATGAAATAATGTCTTTTGTAGCAACTCAGTTGGAACTACAGGCCCTTATCCTAAGTTAATTAACTCAGAAACAGAAAACCAAATACTGCATATTCTAACTCACAAGTGGGAGCTAAGCTATGGGTACTCAGGGTCATACAGAGTGGTTATAATGGACACTGGAGACTCAGATGAAGAGTGTTGGGAGGGGGATGAGGGATAAAAAACTACCTATTGGGTATTGGGTGTATGTACACCACTCAGGTGACAGGTACACTAAAAGCCCAGACTTCACCACTATACAATTCATCCATGTAACCAAAAACCACTTGTACCCCTAAATCTACTGAAAAAAAAATTTTAAGTGGCCATAACAAATTTCCAGATCTCTGACGCAAGCCCTCTTCTGCAAACAAACGTAAAAACCCACATCTTTAGGTTGAGCACGGTGGCTCACACCTGTAATCCCAGCACTTTGGGAGATCGAGGCGGGCCGGGCGGATCACCTGATGTCAGGAGTTCGAGACCAGCCTGGCCAACAGGGCAAAAGCCTGTCTCTACTAAAAATACAAAAATCAGCCAGGCATGGTGGCGGGCACCTGTAATCCCAGCCACTCAGGAGCCTGAGGCAAGAGAATCGCTTGAATCCGGGAGGCGGAGGTTGCAGTGAGCCGAGACTGCACCATTGCACTCCACCCCGGGCAACAAGAGCAAGACTCTATACCAGAAAAGAAAAAAAAAAAAATCTACATCTTTCAGAGAAGTTAGAACACTCAGCCCCTGGAAAAGGAGGAAAAGCTGGAAGAAGGTACTCAGATTTGACAAATTTCAGTTTTAGTCAATTTTTTTAGGGACAATCTCAAATAAATGTGAGAGAATGGGCTGGAAAGTAACAGAGGCAACCAGGGTAGAGCAATGGAGAGAACTATGTTTCTATCAATCCTTGTCACTTCCCAGGATAGAAAACCCAGTGTACCATTTGTGACCTGCAAGATGAATTACTCCTATCTTGTTATGACGTGAGTTTACAGGAGAATAATTCTTACCTGTAACAGACAACGATCTTGGAAAGTATATCCTATCAACTTGTCCAAATGCATTAGGCATTGGTGGTAGCGGATATGATGGGTCAGAACAGGTAACATCATTGCATGCTAGGAAAAAAAAAAAGTATTCAATATGTTTAACTTTATAAAAACTTATAAAGTCACTTCATTTGTTTTACAACAAATCAGAACCATTTTCACATTCCAAATTCCATCTCACTAAGTCCTCAAACAGCTTATTGGCTGCATGGCATTCTGGAGAATCCTCTGTGAGAGACTGTAGCTGTTAAGAGTATATAGTCTCTAGAATCAGAATGCCTGGGTCCAAATCCTGCTCTGCCACATATTCACTGTGTGACCTGGGGCAAGTTATCTTACCTCTCTGCTTCAGTTTCCTCATCTGCACAATGAGAATAATAAATATACCTACTTTCAAGGATAGCTAAAAGGATTAAAAGAGGAAATACAAAAATCTTCTTAGAACAAGGCCTGTTAGCCCTCATTCCGTTAGGAACAGCCCTGGTTCTATCAGTATTCAGCAGGGTAGTTTTGAGTAAGTCACATGCATTTCTGTGCCTCCTTGTCTACCTTTAATTAAAGGGGAATGGATTAGGATTCATTCATTCTGAAACTTTTTTAGGCTCAAGATATTTTTGAGAATCCAAAGAAAATGACTATTTCCCCAGAAAAATGTCCCTGTGCACAAACATGCAAAAGTTCAGCAGGGTAGTTTTGAGTAAGTCACATGCATTTCTGTGCCTCCTTGTCTACCTTTAATTAAAGGGGAATGGATTAGGATTCATTCATTCTGAAACTTTTTTAGGCTCAAGATATTTTTGAGAATCCAAAGAAAATGACTATTTCCCCAGAAAAATGTCCCTGTGCACAAACATGCAAAAGTTGTACACAATTTTAATGGGTTCAAAAACCCCTGAAGCCCATGATTATCCTTTAAGAGCTTCTCAACCAGATATGCCACCCTAGGTTTAACATTTAATGATCTAACATTCTGAAGACAGTTTTTAGAAAGACATCAGTACAGTTAAGGTACCCAAGGACACGGAATTTACATTTTTCCTTCAATCCCTTTTCATTTGGCTATAAATTCCTTATTGGGAGATAATTTCATGGAAGGCATATCTTTTTCTTTTCCTTAATACTGTTTCCCAAGAACACAAAAGAATGTAGGGAGTCATTCTTATTCATCAGAACCTGGAGGATGGACCCAGCCCACAGAATGACTGACATATGCTTTATATTATTTCAGTCTTTGAAGTATTTTAAGCTGGCATTGTTTAAAAGTACATGAAAATGGATTTGCTTCAAACTATAGAAATTAGTTATGTTATTAACTTATAAAGAAAGATTCATTCTACCAAATAGGATCTCTAATCAACAAAAAATCTTTCTTGCCAGTTCAATTCAGTAAGTATATAATTGAGCACCTCCACGTGTAAGGCCTTACAATATGTGTGGGAGACAGAAAAGGTGAAGACGTTGTTCTTGCCATTAAAGCTAGATATATGCCATTAGAATTTTAATTATCAGCACTTTAACCACTTTGTTTTTATAAGTGCTGTATTGATAAACACAACAATATGGAAACAACATGCAAAATCAAAGTATAATATCTTTCCAGCCATTTAAACTGCAGGAAGCTCAAGAGTTGATGCTAAAAACTCAAGGTGGATAGGACATGGGTTAGGACATGAAGACTACTCAGTACAACTGCCTTTTCTAAAGCATGAACTCAACCTGGTGAATTGTTTACTTTCTTAATACTTCCTATGAGACATGAATCGCTGCCTGTCAGGAAAATAAAACCCTCTTTAGAGTTTGCTGATTATTTAAAATTACCTTTTTTTTTTTTTTTTGAGACAGGGTCTCACTCTGTCGCCCAGGCTAGAGTGCAGTGACACAATCACAACTCACTGCAGCCTCGACCTTCCAGGCTCAAGAGATCCTCCCACCTCAGCCACCAAGCCCCAGCAGCTGGGACTACAGGTGTGCAACACCACACTCTGCTGATTTCTGTGTTTTTTGTAGAAATGAGGTTTCGCCATGTTGCCCAGGTTGGTCTTAAACTGCTGGGCTCAAGGGATCGGCCTGCCCTCAGCCTCCCAAAAGGCTAAGATTACACAGGCATGAACCAGTGCACTCGGCCCGAAAATTACTGTTAACTTTAAGCCCAAATTTGTATCTTTGGAAGTTTTACCCCTTTAACCCGAGTTCTACCCAGAAACAAAATGCATTTAATGGCAGGCTTTCCACATCTTGTTTTAGCTAACCTACACCTTACTACTTTACTTCCTTTAACCTTTTCTCATGTAAAACAGCTTTGAATCCCTTAACCACTTTCTCTAAATCTGCCCCAAACAAAGCCTATTTCTCCTTCCAAATAAACCTTTTGTGAGTACCATGGAAGGGTACAGATGACCCGTGTCCATCTTGAATCCCAGACATCAAGTCTCAATGTTACCTACAAGACTTTAAATTTCTAGCTCAGTTTTTAAAAGTATCAGTCTTTGCAATATTAAAATACAATCATCTTTATGTCTGGCATCTTTATGTCTGCCAACCGCTTTAATTAAAAAAAAAAAAAAAAAGAAACTCAAATTCTCCCATAAAAATAGAGCAACTAGACTAGCAAAATGAAAGACCAATGAACATTATCTATATAAAAACTAAATGACAAGGTACCCCCTTGAGTCCCTAACTAAGAGTAGATGAGGAGAGAGAGCTACGTCTCAGCATCTGTGTGAGAGAAGAGAGACACAGGTCCTGATAATGGAAGAAACTCAAAATTAACAACACGTGTTCACCGGAAATAACCCAAACTGGAGAGGGCTCTGCCGAATCTAATTCATTGAGTGAATATGGGAGGACAGTCTAACTGTGCTGAAGACACCTGGGACCTACAAACACTCAAAACAAAAAAACAAAAGGTGAAGCTCCCTACAAGGTAAAAGCCCCACAACGAGGAGAAAGTGCTGGGAGTGCAAGCCACATTTCACTAGAGAGGGATAATGAAAGGCAAAAGAGAGAAGGTCCAGACAAAAGCAGAGAAGAGAAGCGGAGGGGGCAGATCTTAGTGTGAAGCCGTATTACTTCTTTTATCACTGCAAAAACAACAGGAGGAGGAGCTCCAGATCCATGAAAAACTATCCTGGCTTATACCCCCTTTCTAAAAGTACAGGAAAATATTTCCTTTAGTTTACTTAATTTTTAAGTTTCTTAAAGAGCAACAGAAAAGAATCATGATCAAATCCCATTCAAAGATGTTTCTAAGAAGAGGAGTAGAATAACATCCTTGCTGATAATAAAAACATTCCAGAGGCTGGATGCGGTGGCTTACGCCTGTAATCCCAGCACTTTGGGAGGCCGAGGCGGGTGGATCACGAAGTCAGGAGATCGAGATCATCCTGGCTAACACGGTGAGACCCCGTCTCTATTAAAAATACAAAAAATTAGCTTGGTGGTGGGTGCCTGTAGTCCCAGCGACTCGGGAGGTTGAGATAGGAGAATGGCATAAACCAGGGAGGCGGAGCTTGCAGTGAGCCGAGATTGCAAGACTCTGTCTTAAAAAAATTCCAGACAAACATACCAATAACCTTCTAAGCAAATAAATTAATAAAACCATAGGAGGATTAACACAAATAACAAATAAATATTACATAAATTCGGAAATGAGATTAGAGGAAAGGAAGATTTGAAAAGAAGTGAAAAAATTCAGGAAAAAGAAACATAAAAAGAGATAACCACTTCAAGACTAAACAAGAAGGAACACAAAATCAGATTAACCCAATGAATAGTGCTTTTGAAAAACAGAAACGAAGAATTCAAGAGAAAATGATGGATCCAGAAGAGAAGCAAAAAAGATATAAGACACATATATGTTATAAGAAGATATCCAGCACTTTGGGAGGCCGAGACGGGCGGATCACGAGGTCAGGAGATCGAGACCATCCTGGCTAACACGGTGAAACCTCGTCTCTACTAAAAATACAAAAAACTAGCCGGGCGAGGTGGCGGGCGCCTGTAGTCCCAGCTACTCCGGAGGCTGAGGCAGGAGAATGGCGTAAACCCGGGAGGCGGAGCTTGCAGTGAGCTGAGATCCGGCCACTGCACTCCAGTCCGGGCGACAGAGCGAGACTCCGCCTCAAAAAAAAAAAAAAAAAATTACTACTTGAATGAAGAATTCAAGAGAACATGATAGATCCAGAAGAGAAGTAAAGAAAATATAAGATGCATATAAGTGGAGTACTTTAAAAATCAAAAGAATAGAAAATAATGAAATGTGTAATACAAGAAAAAGAAAACTTTCCTGAGATAAAAGACAACTTGAAAGTATATACTGAAAGTATATACAGCATACCTGAAAAAATTAACTGAAAAGAGCTGAGACATATTCTAGTAAACTATTGGTTTCTAAAGAAAAAGAAAAAATCCTTTGGGCACTCAGACAAAAGGACCAAGTCACTTAAACTCATATTGTTATCACACTTCTTTTTTTTTTTTTTTTTTGAGATGGGTTCTCACTCTGTTACCCAGTTTGGACTACAGTGGCATGATCTCGGCTCACTGCAACCTCCATCTCCCAGGCTCAAGTGATCCTCCCACCTCAGCCTCCCAAGTAGCTGAGACCACAGGTGTGCACCACCACACCCAGCTAATTTTTTGTAGAGCCGGCATTCCACCATGTTGCCCAGGCTGGTCTCAAACTCCTGAGCTCAGGTGATGCACTTGCCTTGGCCTCCCAAAGTGCTGGGATTACAGTCGTGAGTACCTATACCTGACCATATTGTTACCACACTTTGGACAGCTATGTTTTATGCCAGAAAACAATGAGAATGTATTTAAAATATTAAAGAAAGAAAATGTGATCCACAGATTTTATATCCAGCCAAACTGACCGTTAAAATAAAGACCACAGGCAAACTGTGAGGAACAAGCAGAAACTCAAGGACCACTGTTTCTATAAGGCCTTCTTGAGGAATGGTTTAGAAAATGAGCTTCAGACAAACGAGAAAGGGGAGGTGGGAGATTGATAATGACATATGATCTGATGATTACTTGCAAATATATTTTTATTGGTAGATAATCACAAATGAGTCAACGTAAGAGATAATTAAATATTCTAACATTGATTAGTACAACCATCAGAAAACAAGGGAGAATAAGAAATATATAAAGAGTAGGATGAGGTTGCTGCCTGCCTTATTAACTTGCAACCAAAGGGTATCACTTCAAATTAGATGCCAGGTGAGAGAGGATTATGGGAAGAAGCAGAGAGAAGCTATTTTTACTAAAAGACAACAAGATACACACACACACAGAGAAAGAAAGAGAGGTAACGGAGAAATGTAATTATACCATAAAGCTGTCAGTATAAAGGTAACCATTAGAATAAAAATACAAGCCTTCCTGAATACGAAGGATATAAAAAGGAAAAAAACAAAGCCAATATAACGGATTTCATAGTACCCACTAACATAAAACAGTTTTACAGAAAGAAAGCCGAACATATCAATAAGCTCTATACATTGCTATGGAGTGACCTCCCAGACACATGGTTTGTTGTTGTTGTTGTTACTGTTGTTTTGTTTTTTAGAGATGGGGTTTCACTCTGTCACCCATGCTGGAGTACGGTGGTACAATCATAGCTCACTGCAGCCCCAAACTCCTGGGCTCAAGTGATCCTTCCACATCAGCCTCCTGAGTGGCTGGGACAACAGGTGTGCACCACCACACCTGGCTAAGTTTGCAATCCTCCTGCCTTGACCTTCCAAAGCACTGGAATTTACGATCTGAGCCATCACACCTGGTCCAGACATATTGTTAAGTGAACAAAATCTCAGTAGAGAAAAGTGTGTTTAAGATACCACCATTCATACAAGAAAGAGGAAAACAAACAAAAATACATATATATTTGTTTATATAAAAATAAAAAATTAAGCCTTTTTTTTTTTTGATGGAGTCTCACTCTGTTTCCCAGGCTGGAGTGCAGTGGCGTGATCTCACCCCATTGCAACCTCTGTCTCCTGGGTTCAAGCTATTCTCCTGCCTCAGCCTCCCAGGTAGCTGGGACCACAGGCACACACCACCACTTCTGGCTAATTTTTTGTATTTTCAGTAGAGATAGGGTTTCACCATGTTGGCCAAGCTGGTCTCAAACTCCTGACCTCAGGTGATCTGCCTGCCTCTGCCTCCCAAAATGCTAGGATTACAGGAGTGAGCCACCGCGTGCACAGCCAGATCTTTTTTTTTTTTGAGACAGAGTCTTGGTCTGTCACCCAGGCTGGAGTGCTCACTGCAACCTCCGCCTCCCAGGTTCACACCATTCTCTTGCCTCAGCCTCCCGAGTAGCTGGGACTACAGGCTCCCGCCACCATGCCCGGCTAATTTTTTTTTTTTTTTTTTTTTTGTATTTTTAGTAGAGACGGGGTTTCACTGTGTTAGCCAGGATAGTCTCGATCTCCTGACCTCGTGATCCACCTGCCTCGGCCTCCCAAAGTGTTGGGATTACAGGCGTGAGCCACTGCACCCGGCCACAAGCCATTTTTAAAAGACAGTTACCTATCGGGGGTGGGTGGCAAGAAAACAATACAAGGAACAGAGCTCGAAGTTAGACTTAAAAAAAAAAAAGTACACTTGACTCTGTAAATCTGACTGCAGAGTCATGTAAACATTTTACATAATTATAAAACAATCTTTAATTTTTAAAAGGAATCTAGGCCAGGCACCGTGGCTCATGACTGTAATTCCAGCACTTTGGGAGGCTGAGGCAAGAGGATCACTTGAACCTAGGAGTTTGAGACCAGCCTGGGCAACAAAACAAGACCCCATCTCTACAAAAAATAGAAAAATTAGCCACGCATGTTGGCACACACCTGTAGTCCCAGCTACTTGGGAGGCTCAGGTGGGAGGATGTGTTGAGCCTAGAAGTTCAAGGCTGTAGTGAGCCATGATCGCAGTGCCACTATATTCCAGCCTAGGTGACACAGCAAGACCCTGACTCAATCAAGTGGTCAGTCAGTCAATGGAATCCTTAAAATCAAAAGTAAAATGAAACAAATTAATTCTGTGTATCCAGCTTGTGGCATAACCACGAGATACAGAAAACTGAGTGTAAATCTCCAGTGAGATACAGCTATAGATAATCAAAGACAAAAAAGAACAGTCAGTCCCCAACTTACAATGGTAAGACTCAAAACTTTTTGACTTTACAATGACATGTAAGCAATATTAATTCAGTATGCTCCTCGACTTATGATAGGCTATGTCCCAATAAACCAATCATAAACTGAAAATTCAACTTATGATATTTTCAACTTACTCCAGGTTTATTGGGATGTAACCCCATTGTAAGTCAAAGACCATCTGTCCTCTCAAACAAACAAGCAACTATTTTCCATCACCATATTGGTGGTGGTGCTGTTAAATTGTTAATCTGGGACTACTAGTTGTGCATTATGGAATAAATCAAATGAGTAATTTTTGGTACGGTCCCACAGGATCTGTATATCAGGGTAATCAAATAGTTGATGAGGAAAAGATCCTTTTTTAAAAGTATTTTAGATCTTTTCCAAAAGTATTTTAAGTAATAAACAAAGAAAGACAGAATTAGAATATCATTTTGGCAGACCTTATTTAATTACTGGGTCTAAGTAACGATCCATCGATGACTGATAATGTCACAAATAAAGAGAGTCCTCACCACCAGCTGTGAAAATATCTTGCAAAAAAACTGAACTTAAATCTGGTCAGTGCTGTTCAAAAGAACACTCTATGATGATGGAAATATCCTATTATCTGTGCTGTTGTAATGGGCAGTAGCCACATGTGTCTACTGAGCACTCAAAGTGTGGTGAGGGTAACTGAGAGGCAGAATTTTTAATTTCATTTAATTTATTTAAATTTAAAGAGCCACATGCAACCAATGGTACTGGACAGTGCAGTCTTAGATCCAACTACCAATTTATAGGAAACACAAGGGGCAGAAGTACCTGGTAAATGACACCAGAAAGTTGCAATCAGCAAAACTCAGACTACACTGTAGGAACTCTACAGGACACATAATCCAATTTCTTCAGCAACAAATGTTTGCAAGGGAAAAAAAGGAGAAATGGAATGAGAACCTACAGATTCAAGAGACTTAAACAACATCAACTAATCACAATGTATAGATCTCACGTGGACCCAAATTTAAACGGACTAAAATAAATTTAATAGATGAGAAAAATGTAAACATTGACTAGGTATTTGATGATATTACAGAAATGCTTTTGATAACAGTCAAAGCTAAGTGATAGTTTACGGAGTTCATTATACTTTTCTCTTTCATCTTGTGCGTTTTAAATTACTCCTAATAAAATATAATACTAGCCAGACGAGGTGACATGCATCTGTAGTTTCAGCTATAGGAGGCTGAAGCAGGAGGACTGCTTGAGCCCAGGAGTCCAAGGCAACAAGGCCAGAGTGCACTATTATTGCACTCGTGAATAGCCACTGCATTCCAGCCGGGGCAATACAGCAAGACTCCCATCTCTTAAAAAAAAAAAAATTCTCTATCAGGTCAGTTAGCCTTTAAACAAATCTTTCCTTTCTTCACAAGCAGCACTACACTCCAATTAAAAAATCAAGTATCTCATACAGACTAAAAATCAAAATTCCTTTGTTAACAATAACTATGAAGCCATTGCCCTCAGACATTCCTCCTTCCCTCTGCTACAAGATCTAATTTAGAAAATACATCCTTCAACTTGCTGTCCAAAGTCTGTGAATCCCTAGAGATGTTACTTTTCACTGTTAAGTCATTCCTTGACAAATCATTGAGCAAGAGAATCAGATAGTTTGATAATGCATGGCAGCCTTCCATCCCATTCCAGATGGCCACTCTAGGAAAACAGCACATTCATTAATTAGTCCAAATACAGCTCTCTGTCCACTCAATACAAATACCAACCACCACGACTCAGCTTTCCTCAAAGGCCAATAGTTCTCCAGGCACCTGTGCTTCCTTTCTTTTCCTTAAGAAGTTACAGTGTCCCCGCATTTGGCATGAGTCTCCTACTGATGATGTGACTGTGATGGTGTAAATTCTTTGCTCCTTTTTTCATGTCTTCTGAGTTAGTTTACTGATTTCCATGGACCACCTTCTCAGTATAGCACAGGGTCCAGGCGCCTCCCTCTACAGAAGATACCAATTTAACCTCAGTGTGTGAAACCCTTTTCTTAAAAAATACAGGTCCTATTGCAGCATGTTGCTTTTCTTCCTCTTCTGAGCCATTATGCTGAATTTTTTAGACTCAGATTCAGGTTTTGATTCCTTTTTCTTCCACATTACCCAGAATTCACTCTAACAAGCAGCAACACAGAAAAAATTATTCAACGATTTATTTACAAACATAGTGACAGGTCCATATTCGGTTCACATATAATTACAAGTTATAGCACCCACTCCTAGGTTTTCAATCCTCTTAACCTTGGCTGGGGCACCAGATAGAATTTTCTAATCTCCTAATAACCCTTGGTAACTTCTCTGGTCGGGGAAATGTACTTCCAGAGGGAGATGCTGGTACTGAGGTCACTCCATCTCAGATTTATCACAATGGTTTCCATCTCCTGCAGCCACCAGATAGCATCTCAAGGCTTTTACTAGCAACCTACTAGCAATTATTACTAAAAAACAGTAGGTTCTATATCAATGAACTACTGAATACAGAGAAAAACTACCAAGGATTTTAGATAAACCCTTTCTTCTAAAAATTAAGTATGAGCCTATCTGTTCAAAGAATTTGAATAATCATAAAATTATTCAAAGTATTCAATGTATAAATTCACTTAACTGCTATTTCCCAGTCAATTCGATTTTTATTCTTTATTACCAAAAATACTAAATGCTTTCATTTTGGAGGTGTTAAACTGCATTATGATATGCCACCAGCTTATGTGAGGAAAACACACCAAAAGAAAACATTTGGCTGGGCGCAGTGGCTCACGCCTGTAATCCCAGCACTTTTGGGAGGCCGAGGCGGGCGGATCACGAGGTCAGGAAATCGAGACCATCCTGGCGAACATGGCGAAACCCCATCTCTACTAAAAATACAAAAAAATTAGCTGGGCATGGTGGCGGGCGCCTGTAGTCCCAGCTTCTAGGGAGGCTGAGGCAGGAGAATGGTGTGAACCCAGGAGGCGGCGGAGCTTGCAGTGAGCGGAGATCGCGCCACTGCACTCCAGCCTGGGCGACAGAGCAAGACTCTGTCTCAAAAAAAAAAAAAAAGAAAACATTTATTCTAATACAAGAAATTAAATATCATTGTAAGCCACAGCCAATTCCACTTGTAAAAAAACAACAAAAACACTCTTGGTCCCTTTCTCAAAAAATCACAGGTTTTATTAAACATCATCAAAATCTTTACATTAAGAATAAAGGCCAAATAAACAATAAAAAATGTTAACATATATGACTTGTGACTAGACAAACCTGCACTGGACTAAACATTTATTAAGGATGCAAAAAGACCCTATCCTAAAAATATGACTAAAATAGCTTCTAAAATATATTCAGATGTTTGGTCATTAATGCTACCTGATGAAACATTTTGTCTGATTTCGTTACAAGAAAACTAGGGGGAGTGGCTTTGCTGCCTTCATTGTTCACTGAAGGAATTTCAAGGTTAAAAAATTTCAAACAAAATATATGGCAAACATCAATAATTTAAGGGCAACTGTCCAGAACCTTTGTGTGATGCATGTAAAATACCTGAGAATTTTAAAACATAAAAATTCCAGGAAGAGCTAACGTATCATCTGTGGCAAAAACTCTTAGTTAAAATGTACCCAGAGGTTCCCTACTTCTCAAAGGTTTTCTGTAAGATGTATCAGTAGAAAGGAAGACTTTCTGACCGTTAATATGCAATAGGACCGACTAAGAGAAAGCTCAGTGAGAAGAGTCAACGGAGTTTCAAATGACTAGCACTGAAGGCTTCACCACAGAGCCCATGGCTTGCAGAGTCAGTGCTTTATTAATTCCCGTATTCATAAAAAGAGTTACCACTTCAAAACAATTATGGAACAAGGAAAGGTGTAAATAAATATAATGAAAATATTCATTGCAAAAATACTTATTTTGAGCCAAAAGTCAACTACACTAGTTTACTTTTGCTCTCTTCCCCTAAACCTTACTGTAGGGGTTTTTTTTTTTTTGGTATTTAAAGTTTGAACTAGGTTGCTCCCGTGTCGTGAATGAGTTGATGAACACCTCCAAATTTCCATATGTTGATGTTTTAAGCTCAATGCAGGTAACAATTTACTTTCACAACCCCAAGAATATTCACTGATGGTGAAATAATAGTTAATATGTCAAAATAAACAGATACTTCATCTGTTCATCTCACCTTGAGAGCTACAGAATGCCTCCAGGATAATCTGATTTTGGTGTGTAAAGAACTATTTCACCAAAGCACAAGGTTTTTTGGTTTTAGTAGTTCACTCTCAGCCCCCATGTTGCCACTGTGTAAGATTTCTTTCTCTTCCACTTCTATGGACTTCTCAGGTAGCCTGCTGGCTCATTTTCGTTTATTTATATGCAGACATATTTCTTTTCAAACCATAAAGCAATTCCTTCTGTATTCAGTATATGAACTTATAGGCAACAATTTACATTTTTTTATCAAGTCGTTTACATATGAGGGTAATTTTATCAAAATCTGAAAAAGACTTCCATTCGGAGGACCAGAGAATGGAAGCATGGCTTCTAAACAGATGGCAGTTCTCTCTGGAAGAGTGAGAGTTCTACAGAGGGAGAAATGATTATTAGATCATAAAGCATTCACCTTCGCAGGGGTTTAATCAGGATCCCTTTTCTTCCACCAGTTAGGCAAGGAAACTGACTGAGTCCTTTTACCTACCAACCTCGAAACAGAATATAGCATATCACACAGCAAGAGACAAGATCACTTACTCCTCCAGCTGCTTCTCATCTAGCTGAGGGTAGAGGAAGACATTTGTGATATAGCTGAAGAATACAAAACTGTACTGCAACAGATAATTCAGCACTCTTGTTTGCTTTACAAAAAGAAAAAAAAAGGCTCAAAGCTTCAGAAAAAGAAAAAGATACTATATTCAGCGGCCTTAGGGACTGCTACAGGAGGTGGGGGAGAAATCAAGTAAAACAGGATACTCTCTCCACTCCCATCTCCCACTAGTCAATCAGGCAGTTATTCTTTATCTTTTTACAAATAATGGCTCTAAAAGGGTTTTGTATGAAAAAAAATACTTTGAAGTTAACCAAAAACACAAGTTCAAAACTACTAACTCGAAGGTCTGGAAGGTACCTTCTAGTTCTTAATGCTCAACAATTTTATGATCTCTTAGATAATCAACTCTGATTTATCACTGAGATCATCAAATGTGGAGCCAACTGTCTAGGATTCTGCTCACTGTTCTGAGGATGTCTACCTTAGGATGACATTACATTGGTTTTGGGGAAACACTGACAAATAGAAAAACCGGTGATACGGCTTCAAACGGCCCTGAGAGAGAATCAATGGAAGTAAAATATTCATCTAAAAGTACTGACAGTCATAAGATATTTGTCAATTGGTAAAATAACTGTGGACCCGGTGAAAACAGCTGTTTACCACTGTAGATGATTACCCTGAAAATATCTAGCAATATTACACCAATAGCAGTTCATCTTAATGCAAAAATAGTTAGCTTTGGATATCACTTAGTAAATTGTGTAGCAATACTTTTAAACTCTGCTAGTCAATATAATAATTAAATGCCAAACTGATTTTTTTAAAAATTAATTATGATGAAATGAACACTAAGAGGAAGCTAAGAGTAAGTTGCTTGAACTTACTGTAACACATGCTACCACCGAAACAAATAAATGGAAGCCTGGAAGTATTCTTCCAAAAGGATGAACACAGCAAACTGCATTACCTGACCGTAGCCTATGTACTCATTTCCTTTACTGTAATTCTCATGGACTTCATCCAATATCAATTGTGACAAAAGAATTAGAATATGGTTGTTTGAAAAAACAGAATATGCTGGTTTGGGGGATCTTTAATCACATATAAATTCCACCCATAGGAAAAACAAAAATGCTTATTAGTCAGTCAGTTACATATAGCAGAAATGTTACTCTATTGAGTTCACTCAAACAAAATATATTATCATTTGATTCAAATATGAAGTATACACTGATTCTGTTCATTAATGCCTTCAGTTCTCTGCAATATAAATTGCAATATAAATTTGAGTCATCAGTCTATAAAACATACACTTCAGGAGTCTGCTTGTATGGCTGTGGATTATCTCTTTTGTACAAGCACCTATACATGTGCTGCAAACAGGCAGATGCATAAGCAGATGCATGAGAAGGACAGACTTACCTTCATCCAAAGAGAAGAGACTGAACTGAACACTACTAAGTAAGCTTGTCCCCGCCCCAATACCCACAAGCACAACATACACACACATACCAGCATCAAAACAGACAATGAAAACAAAATCCAAATAATAGAAAACAATTTATAGTTGGTATTCCATTTAGCCTCAAGGTAGTATTTTCTACAGAACATTCTCAATTAAGAAACCCTCAGTACCAGCTTTGTGTTAAAGGAAGAAAAGTATGGGCATAACTGTGTCCTCAGAAGTGTCCCCACCTGACAGACATCAGAACGGATGCCAGTTTTCCAGAATCCTTGGCTACTTAGCTCCACTGTTACTTCTCGTCTCATTGTATTCTTCTGCCGTATTTTTTGGAGTGCTTCCTAGAAAACAATTCATTATGAGTAACACAACTGCTATAAAGCAATAGTAAGCCAAACATCAAGCATTAGAAAATAAGTTGGATTCATTTACTATTACCCTTACATTCAGATACTCAAACCTCTTCATATAAAATTACAGTATTTTCTTTAAAATGGAGGCTACAATGCTCAGAGCTTGGGGTATAATGCAGCGCAGCCTTTCTTGGCAACTAGATAAGAAAAAATCTACACCAAATCTACCATTCTGGTATTTTTGAACAAAATATGCCCTTTCATTGATAAAGGAAGCAAAATGTGGTTTGGGATTTGAAATCAGCATGTAAAATTTTTATCATGCCTCATGTTAAGTATTTACATCTAAGAAAGACAATCAGTAAATTCTTTTTTTTTTTTTTTGAGACAAAGTCTGGCTCTCTCGCCCAGGCTGGAGTGCAGTGGTGTGATCTCGGCTCACTGCAACCTCCGCCTCCCAGGTTCACGCCATTCTCCTGCCTTAGCCTCCCAAGTAGCTGGGACTACAGGCGCCCACCACCACGCCCAGCTAATTTTTTGTATTTTTAGTAGAGACGGGGTTTCACCGTGTTAGCCAGGATGGTCTCTATCTCCTGACCTAGTGATCTGCCCACCTCGGCCTCCCAAAGTGCTGGGATTACAGACATGAGCCACCGCGCCCAGCCACACAATCAGCAAATTAACCTGAAACCCACATAATTCTAATAGTTGCCTTCTAACTTGCAAACCCCTTATAAAAACCTTTGCTGCAAGGGCATATTTTATATAAAAAAGGATTACGATCCAAAATGTCACCTGTGAGACATGATCAGGAACCAACTCTTCCCTTTCACGGTCCTTCAAATAATTGTAAAAATAATTGTATATTTGTATGCATGCAATTGAATCAAAATCTCATAGGAATTCATAATAACAGGAACCACCCCCTACCCCCACTATTGATTAAGTTCCTTTTACAGGACAAATACCACAAGAGGCCCATTAAACGGCGTATTTCAGAAGTTCATGGAACTACCTTTTTCATTGAGTGCACCAAAGGAGGAACATTTCAGTCAGCCTCTCAACCTTAGTTCCCTCCTTTATAAACAGGCTGACTGGCTTAAATCACAGTAAGCGACAAAGCCAGAATTCAAACACTTTTTCCAGCTTCAAAGCTTTGCTTACACAACCCCAGTAGAATAAAACTTCTGAGACAAAAATCTATGTTGATGCTGAAACCATTTTTTCTTGTAATTAAAACTAAAACATAAGTTATCCTGGACTACAGGGATACTACTACCCATTAGTAAGGAAATATGGATGTGGGAGATGAAACCTTACAAAATAAGTTTACCATGCTAAACTGGCAGACCAATGGAAGACAATCTTTTCCAACTTTAAGACCAAGAAACCTGAGTAAGGCCCAATGTTGTATAATGTGCAAACAAATTAAAGATAAAAGGCTGATTCATCAAATTTAAGCTTTAATATCTATAAAAGATATGTTTGATATTCCCAATGGTAATAATCCATTAAGAAACTGGCATTTTAGGAGCTGATATAGATAGGATGTTGTGGCACCTCCAAATTTCACACTGAAATATGATACCCAGTGTGAGAGACGGGACCTGGTGGGAGGTTTTTGTGTCATGGGTGGATCCCTCATGAATAGCTTGGTGCCTTCCCCATGGTAATGAGTTATGTGAGATCTGCTTGTTAAAGAGAGTCTGGGACCTCCCTCCTCCCTCTCTTGCTCCCTCTTCTGTCATATGATGTGCCTTCTATGTGCTCCCCATCCACCTTCTACCATGACTAAAAGCATCCTGAGGCCTCCCCAGAAGCCAAGCTGATGCTGGTGCCATACTTCTTGTACAGCCTGCAGAAACGTGCACCAAACAAACCTCTTTTCTTTATAAATTACCGAGTCTCAGGTATTCCTTTAGAGGAATGCAAAACAGACTAATACAGGGATAAAAAGGCTCCCTTAAATACTAAAAGATTTCTTTAAATCAATTGGTATAATAATGTGGGGAGGAGGATAAAGTATGATTTTTAAAAAAATATATTTTTCCATCTTGTACCAGAAGTATAGCGTGATACAACAATCGTGAAATAAACCTGAACCACATCATCATTAATCACCTAGGAATGGAGTTTGATACAGACCTCCCTCTGTGCTAGCTTCTGTTTATCAGTTTGTTTGACTTTGGGACTATTTGCTAGGAGGTGGCGAAGTTTCACATAACTTTTCCACAGTTTTTGGTACCTAAGGAAAAGGACAGGCAAACATCTCAGGTAAACAGAAGGTAAATCTAAAGTGCAACAAAATCAGTTATTTTAAGAGGCCTCTTCAAATCATACATTACATTCTTCTGATTATTCTTAATGGCAGAAAGCTGTCATTCTAAGGAAGGTTATGACTTTGGGGTTGAGAGTTGGGATGGACAAAAGTCAACTGGAACCTGGTGATTAAGTTGATTACTGCTTATTTCGGTTGGAAATGAGGTGTGACTATATGAATGAATCTCTGGAAAGAATTCCAAAGACACAAAAACACCTCAACCAATGGAATCATCCTGTTTCTCACTGTTACCTCTTGAAAATAACAGATTTTATTTAAATATATACTTTCTGATATTTGTTGAAAGAAAGATCCCTTCTTTAATAGGGAGACTGTCAGTTGCTGAACTACTTATACCAAATATAAGAGTTGAAGAGTATTACAATAGAGAACTCCATTTGTGCCAAAACCCAAGCTACATAGCTATATCCATTTTTCTACTGGAGAGGGTAAAAGACCAATGGTGTATACCAATTTGTATTTACCATGACAATATAAGCATATTTGTTGTAGCCAAATAAGTTATAACCTAGACCAGTGTAAAGGATACTGTCAAAGCGTCCTGGAAATGAAGCAAATATGCAGTCCTTTATCAATTCACAGTCCTGCCATCTGAGAGTCCACGAGAGCCTCATCACATTCTACTAACATTTTTCTGACAAGAAGGGATTTTCCAAAGATTTTCTGTCGTATTAAAACTGCTCCTTTCTTGGCCTTAGCTGGGCCTCTCCTTTTTTGAAAACTTTTTTTTTTTTTTTAAAGAATGGAGGAAAGAAAGAAGTACTTACACAGTGCCTGGTTCACTGCTTCATACTTTTATCCAAAGGGGGAAAAAAAAGAACAAAACCCTTTAGCCTCTTCTAATATATGTCAGCCAGAACTGTATTTATGAATTGAAAATCCCCCATGCCCTTTTCTCCCACTATGAATCCTTTTTTTAAAAAAAAATTAAGTCAGGAAGCTGTTTGTGTATTTAGTAAGGTAGGAAATCCAAACAGTCCCAAAGAATCTAATGGTAATAGCTCCATTCCCACACATCCTAAATCTTCTCCCAGAAAACACTAACATGCCAGTTGGAAAAATCAAAATGTGGAAAGTTACATCAATTCTAAGAGTCAGAAGTCACGGCTCCTACTTCCAACACAACCTTGACTTTGCATGTGATCTTGAACTCTTAAGATGCCCCCAAAAAGAGAACTCTGCATAAATTCAGCAGTGCTAGGAACCAATATGTGCTACTTTTCTCTAGAGGGCACTGAAAAAATAAAAAATTATTATTATTATTATAAGGATGAATAAAGAAAAAGTTCCTTAAAGTTTAAAAACATACAAGGACTTATGTTGATCAAGTTTGCCAAAAATATTCTGTTGAATAATAGTTTCTTGCACTCAAATATGTAGAGAAAATAATTCTTCAGGAGCTACCAAAATTGTTTCATTTGGGTAATCTAAACTGGAAGCATGGCTCATTTCAGGTCTTAATTTTTGAAAAGGAAATATCCACTAAAGGGTATTTCTCTGCTAATTCAGCTGTTAGTAGAAGGTGAAATTGGCTAAGACAAACACTGAGAAATATCTTACTGTGGGTCTCCTGCATAACTCAACTGTGCAGGGCGTATCCCAAAGTGGACGATAATCGGAAAAGTAATCACATCAGGGTTGAACTGTTCACGATCCAGTTGATCGATACGGACAGAGCTTGGTTTCTAGAGAGAAAAATCAAAGCCATTTATTCCCATAAGAAGTCTTTACGTATTGACTGTAACCTAAGTAGGGAAGGAATAAATCGGACTTTTTTCTAGGAAAGCCTTGTCCCCAAAGGGAAAAGGTCATTTAAAACCCTTTAATTACAGCAGCTCTACTATCTAAAAACTATAATGTCATCCCTGTAAATGAGCCTATGCCATTTGGCATAATGAACAATGATTTTGTCCTTTTTTGCAGTCCACATAGAAACCTTTAAAAATTAAACTCTTAAAAGGACACCTAGTCAGATATAACTTTTCCTTAACCTCTCCGAAGGCACAGGGGAAGGATTCCACATCACAGGTAGAGCCTGTTCTGCTTTAATTTCACATTTCAGGATGCATAGACAGATGCCTCTATTTAAGTTTTTCTCCCCACTTTTTCTCAGTGGATCTTATGTATTCCTTTAATTCTACATCTTTAAGTTAGATAGTACAGTGGTGGCCAAATAGTTAAGCTTCTCTTATTACGTCCATGTAGGACATTTGTGTATTTTAACAGAGAGCCTCATATTTTTTCTTCATGTCTAATAAAGGAAGAAGTGAATGGCTCATTCCTTCTGGATCATTTGTGAAATGGCTTTCATCTTGAAAGCTTAAATGTATGAAAAGATGGTAAAATCACAGAGAACAGGTTTCAGCAACCTCCTTATAGTCATCTCTCAGGACAGTCTCAATTAGAGACTCAATTTTTACTAGCACACTGTAGAGTCTGTGGCTCAGTTGCTTTGGAGGCTGAGGCTGTAAAACTGATTCACACAGAGGCCAATAATCTTCATTCTGTCCCACAACAATGCCCAACAACTAGAGTCTGGGTGGCTGCCTGGTTTCTCTGGGACCGACAAATTTCAATGCTAAAATCAGGAAATCTCTCAGCAACTGGGACACCAGCCAGCTATCTGACAAATATTCAACGAGGTGACAAAGGGGATAAACTTGGGTGAATTCATCCACATTACTTAAAACACTCAAACCTTTGGGAGGCCAAGGCAGGTGGATCATGAGGTCAGGAGTTCGAGACCAGCCTGGCCAACACAGTGAAACCTGTCTCTATTAAAAATACAAAAATTAGTCAGGCATAGTGGCACACACCTGTAGTCCCAGCTACTCAGGAGGCTGAGGCAGGAGAATCACTTGAACCCAGGAGGCAGAGGTTGAGGTTGTGGTGAGCTGCGATTGCGCCACTGCACTCCAGCCTGGGCAACAGAGTGAGACTCTGTCTCAAAAAAAAAAAAAAAAAAACCTCAAACTTTTTAAGTGTCATTTAATAGTCAAAATTTCACTAGCTTCTTGAAAGTTGGTCTCTGCTCTCAAAATTTGAAAATCGAAAATATTTTGTTCACATGTAACCTAATATAAAATTAATTAAATGCTCATCAACAGTAGCAATGTGCTAGGTCAAAGAATTGCTTTCTTTATATTGTACAACAAAACAGCAGGATACATTTTTAGAAGGGGAACTGTAGAATAGAATGCTATTGAATTATTCATGTTTCTGTGATTTTTAACACCATGCCATGGTACCAACAGAGGAAACAGTGATCTAAAATATCTATAGTATCTCTAAATTTATGGCAGGGGTTGGGGGAGCAGGAAATGAAATATATTCTAGACTTTGGCCATACCCTATAACATTTATTATACCATCTTTGTGTAAGAATAAAAAAACATTCTCACTAATGACAAAAGTATTCCTTGGAAGATTAATTCTTTTAAGTTCTACAGCAATAAAGTATTTAATGTGACCATAATGGCTTGAAAAATTTAATAAATTTCCCAATATTCTTGCCATTAAGCAATCTTTCAAAGCAAGTCCTACAGAGGATGAAACGTAGTGTGGTGTCTACCTTGTCGTATGAGTAACTTGCACACTTCTCAGTAGGATATTTTCATAACACTGAGTTCTCAGACTTTTTTTTTCCTCCTTTAAGCATATCTTTAGATAAATACTATAAAAAAATTAACTTCAACACATTCCTAAGCCTGACACCGAAACTTCCAATATAAATCTTTCATACTGACTAGGTCTGACTTCATGTTTTTAATTCTAGTTTTACAGCATCTCAAGTATTAATGGTTAATGATGCCAATAATTTCTACAATTTCTCAATTCCTCAGAGATCTTACTGTTCAGGAAGCACCCCCAGCAAGCCTATCCCACTGATCTCTCCTAAAATGAGAGTCTTTCCTGATGGGTCCATAGGCTCAACTACTCATCAAAGACTCCCTTCATATGTTAGTAGTCTTTGGGTTTTCACCTGGGCAAGCATCATATATTAGTTTGGTGCAAAAGTAGTTGCAGTTTCTCCCATTACTTGTAATATACCTTCAGGTATATATATACCTTAGGTATATAACAATCTAATATATAACGTCACTAGCACCTGGCTCATATAATAGTTCCTTAACAAATTAGTTGAATGATGATCATGGTGATCATAAACTTCATCTAGGTCACTGGCTCAAAAACAAGCAACGAGAAAATCAAACTGTTTGAGGATTTTTTTTAACTACAGAAAACTGGGCCTCACTGCCTGGAGCATATAGGGTAGGTATATCCTTAAGCCAGGGTATCCTTAAGTTTTTTTTTAAACTCTCCAGCTGATTCTAGATTTCAGGAAAACGTAACTATACCATGGAAGGAAGCCCAGGGTGAACGTGCTCCCCCAGTGTCTACCACAGAACATGGAACTCTCTAAGTGGAACCACCCAGCTGAAACTGGACATCTCCCACCACCATCACCCCATTCTCTGACTCAGCATGAAAAATGACAGAGGGAATATCAATATATACAACTGTTTTAAGAATAAAAGTAGAATTCACAGTCTTACTCTGAGAGTGTTATTAGTTCCATATTTCTTTTAAAGTTAATAATTATGTGGCTTAACAGTATAACAGTAAAAATTATATGATTTTTTGGTTTTAAACAAGTTTTATGTTTAAACATATTTTTATTAAACAATTTTACTTTCTGGATTTGTTTAAAAGAATTCATGCTAGCCAGAATGTTTTATTTGCAAATAGCAACATTTTGTTTGTGCAGATGTTACTGTCATGCTACAAAAAGTTGATCCAGAGTTTTTAGTTTATGAATCAAAGCTATTAAGCAATTGGCAGCTTTTTAGAAAACAACAGCTTTGTTAAATAGATTATTCCATTTATTTTCATGGAAAATTTTAATTCTCCATTTCTATAAAATTTTATCCTTATGCCAATATGTAACTATTTTATGAAACAGTAACACTATTTTAGAAGAAAAAAAAATTGTCTTATATAAAGAAAATGTTATGTCTTTATATAGGAACTAGTTTTCTTTTAATTATCTCCTTTTAATATTTACATTTTTTACTTCTAAAATTGAACATTAAAAGCTAATTTTAAGACAAAAAACTTAATTAGCACCCAAAGAAATGGAAAATATTTATAATAATTATGGTGAAGGATCAATAAAAAAGAATACTACAAAAAGGTTCAGACAAAGGATATTAATAGGCAAGTACCAAAAGAAAATATGAATGGGCAATAAACATTTAGAAATCAAAATAAATACAAAACTGAACTAAGTAGTTTCCCGCCCCCCCCCCACCCCCATCAAATTCCCTTAGTATAACCAGCACGAAGATATGGTTGCTCTCATACGCTCCCAGAGTACAAATTTTACAGCCCTTCTGGAAAGCAATCTGCAACAGGCATCAAAAGCCTTAAAAATGTACCTATCTTCAGGTAGAACAAATTTACTAAATTAGGTGAATTTAGTAATTATAAAAATTTTATAATTTTTTATTAATTTATAATAAAATTTTTATAAATTTGTATTATAATTTATAATAACCACATTACTGTTCTATGGCCACTATATACGTAGGCATGCATTCACTCATTCATCCAAATATTCATTCATGCAACAAATATTTATTGAGTGCCTTTTACGTAACAGCCACTGTTCTAGGCCCTGAGAACACAGTAATGATGGAAACAGCCAAAGCCTTGCCTTCCTGAAGCTAATACTGCAGTAGAATTATAAAAAATTTACTAATTCACCTAATTTAGTAATATTTTCTTATTTATATTTATAGAAAAAATTATCCAAGGACAAGAAGCAGTGAGTACCTAAAACTTTTAAAATGTGCTGTTACTGTTTTCATGAAACATTCAGATCTGGAAAAGAAGGTGCTCCAGCCTCTGAATATACAGACACCAGAACATACCGTCCCAGGGTTGGTAACAATCATGCCTTTGCATTCTTCTGCATATTTCTGCCACTCCAGCTCCTCCCACTGAAGCATATTGGCAATCTCCTCCTCGGGCACCAGGGCTTTGCTGCACCTTAACAAGTACAGGAGAATCTGGTGCATGGACAGCACTTCCTTTCCTCCATCTTGGATGGGAGTGGAGAGAAGGGGAAAAATAAGGCTACTCAACTTACAGCAAATCAACAACTGAACAAGGAAAAAACAAGACAACGGAGGAAAAAGAGCACGTACAAAAAGGTAATGTAAAATTTACACTGTTTAACCAGGTGCCAAATAATATGAAAGCCATTTGTTTCATTGATGAACTGTGCTCATAAAGCATCTCATTTACTAAATTGGCAACAACATTATAAATGATAAAAGGCTCCATTTGTGAGGTATGAATATAAAAAAGGTGCCTATCTAAATAAATTTAAAGCCACCTAGCATAAAGAACCACAGTTTCTAATATACAGAACCATGTTATGTCTTAAATATTTTATCATTCTTTCTGAGGTAACAGATGAAAGCTCTTTAGAAGTGATGTTACCATCTTAAGGAAATTCTAAGCTTTTGTGAGATATTTATGAATGTCTTCAATAAGTTATTGTTGCATTATGGTCTAATTTTTTGGTGCTAATGTGCTGCACCTGCCATGATGAACAGAGCCTGTGCTAATATCATAGAAGATCATTATGGGGTTAGTACATGGAAAAAATACCAAGTGTTCTGAGGCCTACAGAAGCATATAGCACCAAGTACAGGGGATAAAAATAACAAAGGGCATCATTCAAGTACCTTGGAAAAAGCCAATTAATCTAGTACTTAATGAACCAAAGACATCCACTTCATTTAGGCATTAATGTGGGGTCAGAGGCTTCTGCCTTCTCTTTGGACTTAACTTCTGGACCAACATGGGCAACCATTAGATACCTCTTTTCTTTGCCTACTCCCACCCAAACAAAGGACAAGAGCCCTGAAGAGGACAATCGTTACCCTCTCCCAGGTCATGAGATATGCTATTAACAGTAGTACAGGACCAAACGCTTCAGGGAAAAAGAAAGGGACCAAGAACACAAGATGGCAGCAAAGGGATGGCACAAAAGACAGTGTCCTCCTTGGTCAGAGGAATTAGTGGCACCCAGTTCGAGTCTGAGGCACTAAACAATTTTAATGCAAATTGCTGTGGGCTAAGAACTTAAACAAGACTGCACGTCTGAGAGAAAAGAGAGTAGGTATCAACATCTCTATGTGAGCTGTGTTCCTCCAACTGAGATGTTACCCTGGAACTAGACCACATTGTTGTTCTACGGCCACTATATATGTAGGCATGCATTCACTCATTCATCCAAATACTCATTCATTCAACAAATATTTATTGAGTGACTTTTACGTAACAGCCACTGTTTTAGGCCCTGAGAACACAGCAATGATGAAAACAGTCAAAGCCTTGCCTTCCTGAAGCTTACACTGCAGTAGAAAGAGACAATAAAAAAGAGCTACATAAAAGATCGGGTTGATAGCCGGGCGAGGTGGCCGGCGCCTGTAGTCCCAGCTACTCCGGAGGCTGAGGCAGGAGAATGGCGTAAACCCGGGAGGCGGAGCTTGCAGTGAGCTGAGATCCAGCCACTGCACTCCAGCCTGGGCGACAGAGCCAGACTCCGTCTCAAAAAAAAAAAAAAAAAAAAAGATCAGGTTGAGATGAGTGCTACAAAGAAGAATCAAACAGGGCAAGGAACTAGAGTTGTATCTAAAAGGATGGTTAGGAAAGGAATCTTCTAAGAGGTTTCATGTAGGCAAAACTTGAAAGGAGCAAGGGAGGCTACCATGCAGCAGTCTGGAACAGGAGAAGAAAGAGCAAATGCCCTAAGGTGGAGTGGAACTGTTGTGCCCAGAAACTGCTAAGAAGCCACCGTGGATGATGTGAAGTGAGAAGAATGTGAGAGAGGCAGCAGGGAAGTCAGATCTTACAAAGCTTTACAGCTCACTGAGAGCTCTGGAGTTTACTCTGAGATGGGACCGTGTTTTTCACCATATGTGCCAGGCACTGTGAGTGGTCCCACGTCAACATCACTAGGGAAAAAAATGCCACAAGCTCTAGGTGCTCAAGAAGCACATAGGCTAATAATGATAGATCACAATGGTTCCTAAAGCAATCTTTGTAGGTAACACTCGGAAAATAAAGTTCTCTCAATCAAAGTTCTAAAGACACTGTGCTTCTAAAAATACATAATAATTGTCCAAGAAGTGACAAAGTCACAAAATACATCAACCCACATTACGATACGTTCTATCTACTAATTCACAGCAGTGACTTTTTTTATGCCTCATTACAAAGCCACCGCCTTAAACACAAAAGTCATCATTAATAAGCAAACTTGCATAGTGTTATGGACTCAATGTTTGTGTTCCCCCAAATTTCATATATTAAAATCCTTTTTTTTCTTTCTTTTTGATTCAGGGTCTCTGTCATGCAGGCTGGAGTTCAGTGATGCAATCACGGCTCATCACAGCCTCAACCTCCTGGGCTCAGGCGATCCTCCCATCTCAGCATCCCGCGTAGCTGGAACCCCACCATATCTGGCTACTTTTAAAATTTTTTTGTAGAGACGGTCTAATTATGTTGCCCAGGCTGTTCTCCAACTCCTGGGATCAAATGACCCTCCCACCTCAGCCTCCCAAGGTGCTGGGATTACAGTGTGAGCCACGGCACCCAGCCATATATTAAAATCTTAACCCCCAGTATGATGATATTAGGAGGTGGGGCCTTTGAAGGTAATTAGGTCATGAAGGTAAAGCCCTCATAAATGGGATTAGAGACCTTATAAGAAGGAACATGAAAGAGCTTGCTTCCTCTCTCTTTTATCCACCAGGTGAGGATATGAGAAGATGGCTGGCTGCAAAGCAGTAAGAGGACCTTCACCAACAACCCAACCACAAGGACACCCTAATCGCAGACTACCAGCCTCCAGGGCTGTGAGAAATAAGTGTTTGTTGTCTAAGCCACCAGTCTATAGTGTTTTTGTTAGTATAGTTCAAATGAAGAAACATGGATAGGGACATATTTCTCCGAGTCAGTCTCAAAACACATTTCCAGCTGGGCATGGTGGCTCATGCCTATAATCCCAGCACTTCGGGAGGCTGAGGCAAGCGGACTGCCCTAAGCTCAGGAGTTCAAGGCCAGCCTGGGCAACATGGCAAAACCTCTCTCTACAAAAAATACAAAAATTAGCCAGGCATGGTGGCAAAGGCCGGTGGTCCCATCTGTTCAGGAGGCTGAGGTAGGAAGATCACCTGAGCCCTGAAGGTTGAGGCTGCAGTGAGCCGTGACTGTGCCACTTCACTCCAACCTGGAGAACAAAGTAAGATCCTGTCTCAAAAAATAAAATAAAATAATACAAACATATTCCAATCCACCTGCATGTGACATGTGTTCCTCAATCAGTAATGTTCCTCTCTTTGCTAAGGAGCCCAGGAAACCCCTAATACCCGTCTCTCAGTCTGAGTCCATGATAATCGCTAATCTTCTAAGGGGACTGAGGTGAACAGGTGGATGAGAAAATTCTAATGCCAGAATGCGTTGCCTATATACTTCACGTGCATACACACCGAACAGCAGGAATAAAAGAAACCTAGAGAACCTTGGAAAGAACCGCCACACTAACTAGGTTCACAAGGAACTAAGGAAAGAGGAAAATAGTTTTTCGCTTATAATGCCTATACTTGGTGAGATTACCTAAGAGTACCAGGGACTTTAAGGACACAATGGGGGTCTAAAATACCGTAAGAAGGAGCAGAATGTTGCTTTGTGTAAGAATTAGAAAAAAGATTCATATTTTCATGGGGGGAGAGGAGCATGATGGAGGGAGTAAATATACACAGGTCCAGGTATACAAAACAGCACTAGAATCTCCACGCATGCATTTACAGTTGCCTGACTCCAAGGCACTTCAGATAAAAGGGAAATGGACTAGGGACAGCAAATTTAATGTGAAAAGACTTTTAAAAGAGCTAGTGGGAGAGAGGAATACTTAAGACTACAAATCAAGACTCCCTTAAAGGCTTCAATTCTGTAGAAAATGATTAGCATAGATACTGTCCAATTTAGGAAAGGCATAACTAGATTAAGAAATAAGGCCATTGGCTGGGTGGGGTGGCTCACGCCTGTAATCCCAGCACTTTGGGAGGCCAAGGTGGGTGGATCACCTGAAGTCAGGAGTTCGAGAGCAGCCTGGCCAATATGGCAAAACCCTCTCTCTACTAAAAATACAAAAATCAGCCGGTCATGGTGGCTGACTCCTGTAATCCCAGCTACCCAGGAGGCTGAGGCAGGAGAATCGCTTGAACCTGGGAGGCAGAGGTTGCTATAAGCCGAGACTGTGCCACTGCACTCCAGCCTGGGTGACAGAGTGAGACTCCCTATCAAAAAAAGAAAGAAAGAAAGAAGATCACAAGGTGCTTATATGAATGCCAGTTATCCATCTTCTTATTTAGGTGCAATGCTAATGATGAGGCAGGGGTGAGTCACATAGCAGCATAGAAACTAGACATAATTAAAAATACACATATACACACATCAGGTGCAAAGCTAACAACACTGAAGGAGAAACCACAAATCCATGTTGAAATCTGCTAAATATTTTAAATGGCAACTAAGCCTTAAAAGAGATTTTATTTACCACTGTAAAAAAGTAGAAACTCAGGGCAGATAACCTGAGGTGAAAGGTATCTCAAGGAAGGGAGACTGAGACTCTGCTCCCTGTCCGGTTTTGGGGTTCAATTTCCATGGAAAGGTAAGAGGAGATCCATAAATTAGAGACTCCTGCCAGAGCCCACAGGGCATGAGCTGTATCTCTCACACTCAGCCTGGCAAAAAGACACTCCATAAACATTTGTGGAATGACTTTGTAAAGCAGACTAATAACTTGGCCACTTGCACTCAGGCTGCCATGAATTCACTAATGTTAATGAATTGGCTCTTTTGGTTTGTCTGCTTTGCCACTTGTTTATGTTGGGGATTTATGGAGCCATGTCACTGAGGGCTAGGAAGTAATTTTTATCTTGTTGGCTGAAATAAATAGGACATGATATAAATGAGAAATGAGAGCGGGTAAGCTAAGGTTAGCAGGAATTCCGCCAACTCTGGGACTGGAACCGTGACAACAGCTCATTATTCGGGAAGAACTGGAGTTTGTGTTTCAGGGAATGAATCTGGACAGTCATTAATGAACTGACAGACTTTATAAACTGTTTCTTAGAGACCCAATTCTCTCAGTTTATATTGCTTGATTATTTACATGGTTATTTGGGGAGGGGGATAATTTGTTAGGGAATCTGTATTAAGTATATGGCTGCTTATAAGAGTATTTCTCAACTGTATAGTACTCAACTTGAAGAAATACAAAAACATTATCCCCTTTCTCTACACTGACAGTAACTGGATGACTGCACTTCTGTGTCTCCTGGATATTCCCGCCGAGACATCCTAATAATCTTATTTTCTAAAACATGTATTAACAGGTCTTTTCTAAATTTTCCAAATGTATATTAAGTTGTGGTACTAATAGATGCTTTTGCAAACTACACTTGCCTCTTGGAAATTTTGCAATACTCTCCCACCTCCCGGCCCCCTGCCAGCCACACCTGAGAACTACTGCTCCAGATGGGGCAATTTCAAAGAATCAATTTTCTAGACAGTCAATTTGCAAAACTGATTCAGGATTTGCAATGCTTTACTAGGGCAGTAATATAAGCAATGAGTAGGCTTTCCCCTAAGTGTGATCTCACTATCTTGAATTATGACCTACTTTTGCCCCAGTTACACTCAGAATAAAACCTTATACTCAGTCTAGTTCATATCAACTATTTTGTGACCAAAGGTAGAGAGTTGGATAGGAAAGAAACAAAACTTTGAGAAAAAATTTTAAATCTCAATAAACTGATTGCTCTATGATTTGGTTTCTGGTAAACTGGTCAGCACTGAATAATCCTTGGTTTAAACTATCAAGCTTACTTTTGGGTTAAAATTGCTTAAAGCAACTGGGACAGCTATCTTCAAAATGGATAAACTGAAGAAATAGAGAAATATGATGATGACTTATAAAACTCAAATCTTCAGTTAGATATTATAACAAACCGACATAAATAAAAAGCAAGTAAGAATAAGAAGACCACAAAATACCTGAAAAATGTGGAAAGCTACTCATTCTCAAAGAAGTTCAAGAAACATGCAAATAGTAACATCAGACTTTTTGCTTATCAGATGGACTAAACCAGGAATGTCCAATCTTTCAGCTTCCCTGGGCCACAATGGAAGAATTGTCTTGGGTCACACATAAAATACACTAATGACAGCTGATGAGATTAAAAAGAAAAATCGCAAAAAAACTCATAATGTCCTAAGAAAGTTCATGAATTTGTGACGGGCCATATTCAAAGCCGTCCTGGGCCAATGTGGCCCCTGGGTTGCAGGTTGGACAAGCTTGGACTAAACTGTAAAAGACTAGTAACATCCTGGCCAGGTGTAATGGCTCATGCCTTTAATCCTAGCACTTCAGGAGGCCGAGGTGGGCAGACCTGAGGTCAGGAGTTCGAGACCAGCCTGACCAACATGGCAAAACCCTGTCTCTACTAAAAATACAAAAATTAGCCAGGCATGGTGGCAGGTCCCTGTAATCTCAGCAACTTGGGAGGCTAAGGCAAGAGAATCGCTTGAACCTGGGAGGCCAGAGGTTGCAGTGAACCGAGATGGCACCACTGCACTCCACCCTGGGCAACAAGAGTCAGACTCTGTCTCAAAAAAAAAGACTCGTAACATCCAGTATTGGCAAGTGTATAGAAAAAGAGTACTTTCTGTTGGTCAGAAAGAAAACTGTTGGTCAGAACTACAAATTGGTATGTCCTTTCTAGAGAAAACTTGGCCAACATCATTCTTAATTTAAAATGTGCATACTACCTTAACATGTAATTTCACTTCTAGAACTCTACCTTACAGAAACAAACAAATGCAACAAGATAGACACAGACTATTTCTGAAGCATTTATATGAAATTGGGAAAAAATGGAGAACTCCAAAATATTCGTCACCATAGGAATTATAAACAAATTAATGTCTATCCATACTATAAAATGCTAAGTATGTATCAAAGAATGAAGCAAAGCATTTACAGTACAGAGAATGCCTGAAGTATCTGAGTTAAAAAAAAAAAGTTATGTAACATATTTAGTATTATTCTACTTGAAGAAAAAAAGCGTAATTCTCCTTACGGCAGTTAAAACAATACAAATCAAGCCATTTACAGCATTTACTCATTTTCACATGTTCAGAAAGAAGTGTTCACTGTTTTTACTTTACATACTTTTGTACTGTTTGTATACACACGCATACACACAGAGTCAACTCAATCAAAAGCAAAAGCAACATTTCCATTTTCTAAAGAAAGAAATTGTTCTTTTCAATAAATGGTGCTGGGTCAACTGGATACCCACATTGAAAATACTGAATTTTGACCCATATCTCATATCAACTGTGAAAACAAATTCAAGACTGATTACAGCTCTAAAAGTGAAGAAATATAAGTGAGCATCTTGACTTTAGCATAAGCAAAAATTTCATAAATATGATACAAAAAGCTCTAATCATAAAGGAATATGTATCTATAAATTGGACCACATAAAAATTAAGAATGTCTATTCATCAAAAATAATCATTAAGAAGATCAAAAAGCAATCTGCAGAGAAGGCATTGGCTATATATATACATATATGTATCTGTCAAAGAACTCATATACAGTATATATTTCTAACAACCTAAAAAAAAAAAATTCTACTTTAAAGTTCATATGGAACCAAAAAAGAGCCTGCATTGCCAAGACAATCCTAAGTCAAAAGGACAAAGCTGGAGGCGTCACGCTACCTAACTTCAAACTATACTACAAGGCTACAGTAACCAAAACAGCATGGTACTGGTACCAAAACAGAGATATAGACCAATGGAACA